>NC_135552.1:11579693-11814693 GCF_964340395.1 Glandiceps talaboti
ATGTCCATAGATTGTTATCTGATAGTGATCTACCAGTGACAGATACCAATAGTCTTGTATCAACAACTTACCAAGACAAACCTGTAACTCTACCTGTCCACAAGAAGTTTACCAAGATCATGCTTCCATATTGGTGTAGATACATTGCTTGGTTTATGACCATCCTAGTTGTCTTCTGGTCCACATTTTTCACAGTCATGTTTGGTATCAGGTATGTTGATTTGAAATTAAAGTTACATGTGTTGGGACTGAACACTTTTTCCATAATTCCATAATTGGATACACAGTAAATGCTTATAATAAGAAATTAATCTAGTGTTGATTTGTCTGAGAGTACATTCCTTGAACTGCATTAAAATACTGTAGTATCAAAATACTGGCATTGTTTCCATGTGACACACACACACACACACACACACACACACACACACACACACATACACACAAAGTTAGTAAATGAAATTTATTTCACTAGATAACAAAATAAGTTACACTTTTAAAAAACATACATATGACACAAATATACAAACAAAGTAAATTATTGTTATCTGATGTGGACTATGGAAATAGTTCAGCGGAACTAGTCTTGTCCAGTTAGTTCATTAATATGCATGACATCATGATTTTTAGGTCAGTTTTATGTGACAGTGATTGTCTAGCTCTTGATTAACTTGATAGTCCAGACTGAATTCCTTTATTCAGCATACTTATAGTGAACATGCTCTGATTTGATTTGTAGGTTTGAAAAGTCCAAATCAGTGCTGTGGATTCAGTCACTGTACTTCTCAATTCTTCAGTGTGTCTTTGTTACTCAACCCTTAGTGGTAAGTTGAAGTCTATGTTTATGCTAATGCATATTTTCAACTAGTATGCCCTCTATCAATAGCCAAATTTTGTTGTTGTGAGTCAAAATGATAAAAACTGGCCTTTCTTGTGAGTTACTTCATTGTAGGAGATAAGGGACACCAAATGTTGGTGTGTCACTAGAAATTGTATGCATCAGTGGCATGTCAATTTGGCTGAGATGACAGTTGTCAATATAACTCATGTACTTTAATTCATCATTAGTTACTGACAATAATGAAAGTTACATATTGATTGATTAAAGGGGAAACACCACTCCAGGAAATAAAGGCATTTTCAAAAACTATGAATCTGGAGAGTCATTTCATGATGTTACATCACCTACAATTACAACAGGCAATTTGAAGCTTCACCAAACCTAGTCTGCTATTGCCAATATTCCATCTTGTAAAGACAGTCATAAAAACTTGAGTTTATATTACTGTGTATATATTAAATATAGTCACATGATAATATGTCAACTCATAACAGGGTTTTCATCATTTTGATAATATTCCAACAACTTTTGTTACAGATACTTGTCATGTCCCTGATTCAAGCCTGTCAGTTTGGGAATGATATCCGGGTATTTGACCATACGGATGACAACACGGAGTTGATAGACCCAGGAGACCTTCCCAAATCAAGACTTGAATACTATGCTGACACAGATGACCTTGCTAAGGTGAGACTTAGTATACAAACTGTAAGTCTTGCAGAGTAGTTGGGATAACTTTCAAATAATAGTCTGTGTGTTGGGGGGGGGGGGGGGGGTGTATGTATTTGAAGCTGAATATCTTTCAGAGTTAAGATAACTTTCAAATGATATGCTGAGACAGTGTGCGAGCGCGCGCATGTGTGTATGTATGTATGTATGTATGTATGTATGTGTGTGTGTGTGTGTGTGTGTGTGTATGTATGTATGTATGTATGTATGTGTGTGTGTGTATGTATGTATGTATGTATGTGTGTGTGTGTGTGTGTATGTATGTATGTGTGTGTGTGTATGTATGTGTGTGTGTGTGTGTGTTGATATATGCGTCTGTGCTACAAAGTAGCAGTCTGGACAGACACAATTAAGTATAAAATCAATTCAAAGTGGCTGTCTTGACAGAAAACTTACGGTAAGGTAGGTTTATATTCAACCTTTTTATGGTAGGTGATAGAAATTTCATTTCAGATATCAATACTCTGGAAATAATAATAATAATAATAATAATAAATTCTTATCAGCGCATTACGCAACAGCCTCAATGCGCTTTACAATACTGAGAAAAAAAAGAGAAAAAAAAAAAAAAAAAAAAAAGAGAGAAAAAAAAAGCACAAACTTGATTTGCATAGAAATCAAAACCAAAACCAAAAACTTGACGTTCACTATTGATTACTATTAAAAGTACAATATGTCCTGAACGTTTGTAGACAAGAGTATGGCACAAATTAATTTGCAAAAAAAAATCCAGTGATACATATAGTGTACTGTTACTTTCTGTTGAAAGAAACTACAATTAAACATGTATTTATATATAATCCCATGAAATCAATGTTAGTTTTATGTCATAATGCTCCGAGTATGATTCCGTGGACTAATACAAATTCGAGCCGGTAGGCGAGAATTTGTAGTCCGCGGAATCATACGAGGAGCATTATGATGTAAAACTAACATTGATTTCATGGAATTATATATTTATCACTGTGATACTTTCGTACCAAAGCACACGGTTTACACAAAACACGGAGAGGTTTCGTCTTAGAACTAAACACTTCAACTTTATTACAGTCCGCCATAGTTCGGAAAAAGCACATGTAACTACTAATATATCAATACGCCAGTGATAAGGCTACTAATAACTCAGTACTGGTATATGTATCATTGGGTTAACAATAAAGTAGTTCCTAAAATCATCACATTCCTCCCCCCTTATGAAGTCAGAAACTTGTTTCTGAAGAAATCATGGTAACACCTGGTACATAAAACATGGTTTAACACTCAATATAACATCAATAAATGCTTTGTTTCTTAAATGATTAGTCTGACCAAGCACGAGACAAACCGTCAGCATTACTGTTCGCGCTGCCCTTACGGTGTACAATGTCAAATGAATACTCTTGGAGTATCAAACTCCATCTTAACAGTCTCTGATTCTTATCTTTCATACGCAACAACCAACGCAAAGGATGATGGTCAGTTTGTATGACAAACTGTGTACCAAACAGGTAATGGCGCAAAGATTGTATGGCCCAAACTATACTTAAACATTCTCGCTCAATAGTGGAATAATTTATCTCTCTAGGACTAAGTTTGCGACTTAAGTAAGCAATAGGGTGCTCATCATTAGAACTGTTCACCTGGCTGAGGACAGCTCCAATCCCTTTGTTACTTGCATCAACTTGAACGATGAATGGTTTGTCGAAATCAGGGTTTCTCAACACCGGATACGTCGTCAACAACCGTTTAAGCTCACTGAAAGCTTCTTCACACTCTGTAGTCCAGGTTACCCTAGTAGGTGTACCTTTCTTCGTTAAGTCAGTCAGAGGACTAGCAATACTTGCAAAGTTAGGTATGAAACGCCTATAGTAACCAACTAAGCCTAGAAACGCCCTGACATCAGTCTTCGTTACTGGTCTAGCAAAATTCTGTACTGCTTGTATTTTATCGGGTTGGGGTTTGACTTTGCCACATCCAGCAATATGTCCAACCACTGGGACTTCTGGAAATCCAACTTTACACTTGCTTGGACGAATAGTCAAACCAGCATCTCTAATTTGGTTGAATAGTTGTCGTAAATGCTTGATATGTTCACTCCATATCTTATCAGCAGTATCAACATCGTCGAAGTAGGAACTTGAAAACTCCTGACATCCATCTAGTACCATCTGCATCAATCGTACGAAAGTTGCTGGTGCATTCTGCATACCAAATGGCATCACAAGAAATTCATACTGACCAAATGGCGTTATAAATGCAGACTTGGTACGTGCATCTGCATTCAAAGGTATCTGCCAGTAACCCTTGGTCAAATCGATACTAGTTATGTAGTTAGCATTTCCCAACTTTTCTATCATCTCATCTGCACGGGGCATTGGAAATGGGTCAAACTCTGTCACTTTGTTCAGTCCCCTATAATCAACACAAAACCGCCAAGATCTATCTTTCTTCCTTACGAGCACAATTGGTGCCGCATATGGACTGTGTGACTTCTGTATTATCTTCGCTTCTAGCATCTTGTTCACTTCTTGTTTTACAGTCTCCTTCAAAGACTCTGGTATTCTGTATGGTCTCTGACGAATTGGTTGTTCAGACGTCGTTGTAATACTATGTTCTATCAACGACGTATGTCCAGGAGAGTCCGTAAATAGATCACTGAACTCCTCTAGTAACATTCTAGCTTCTGCCTTCTGTTCATCGATCAGCCCGTCATATATCTCTACATCTTTCCATGTTTCACTGGATGACATTAAATGGCAAACATCCATCTCAACTGGTTCAGTCTCATCACAGTCTTCTTCAGTCCTTCTTGCGAGGAAGGCAGTACCATCTCTGTCAAACCATTTGCGTAACATATTAACATGATACACCTTCTTAGTTTTACCCTTTCTTCCCATCTCAACTTCGTAGTCAACAGGAGAAACTTTTTTTGTTATCTTATATGGCCCCTGCCACTGTGCCTGTAGTTTGCTAGTAGAAGAGGGTAGTAATATCAACACCTTTTCTCCAATCTGGAACTCTCGCTCTCGGGCAGTTCGGTCATACCATACTTTCTGCCTGTTCTGCGCACTACTAAGGTTCTCTTTAGCAAGCTCGGACATCTCTGCTAACCTATCACGAGCTTCCACTACAAACTGTGCTATGTTTTCCTCAGCCTTCAACTCTCCAGTCCAAGTCTCTCGCATAATAGCCAATGGTCCTCTAACTTGTCGGCCATATAGAAGTTCAAATGGAGAGAAGCCAGTAGACTGCTGAGGCACTTCTCTATATGCAAACAACAAGTAGGGAATATATCGGTCCCAACTGTCTGGATGTGTTGCTGCATACTTCTTTAGCATCGATTTCAAAGTACCATTGAAATTCTCAACAAGGCCATTCGCCATAGGGTGATAAGGTGTTGTCTTCAACTTCTTAATGTGTAGTAATTTACACAAATGTTCCATCAAATGTGAAAGGAAATTAGTACCCTGGTCTGACAACATTTCTCTAGGTACTCCAACACGGCTGTATACAGTAACCAGCTCCTCAGCTATCCTCTCAGCTTCCAAAGTGGGTACAGGTATCGCTTCTGGATAACGAGTTGCGTAGTCAATTATCGTTAACACATAACGATTTCCACGTGCAGTACGCGGTAATGGACCTATCATGTCCATAGCAATCCGTTGGAATGGCTCCTCCAGCACTGGCATTGGTATGAGCTTTGCTTTCACACCAGCTTTCCTATTTGCTGCTTTCTGGCATGCTTCACAAGTACGACAGTAACTTGCTACATCTGGAAAGATTCCTGGCCAATAATAGTGTTGTAACAAACGCCGCTTTGTCTTCTGCACTCCAAGATGACCTGCCAATGGTATGTCATGGGCAAGACGAAGTAGAGTTTCTCGACAGTGTTTGGGCACTACCAACTGGTTTAATATTCTACCATCCTTGACCCTGGATTTCCACTTCCTGTAAAGTAATCCATCTTTCCAATAGAAGCATACATCTTCAATAGTCACTTGACTAGCTGCAACTGCCAATCTGCGTGGTCCAGATAAAGTAGGACAGTTCTGCTGTAGCCGTCGCATTTCTGTAGGGTCAATGTCAAACACATCAATCATATCCTCTGTATGTGAGATATCTTCATCTGTCACCTCTTTGCTTTGAATGGATTCACTATTTTCAGTCAGAGAATCACCTTCTGACTGTGGTTCTTCGGCACTCTCTAGCTGTGATCTACTTCCTTCACATGAGTAATCTTGTTCAGGTCTCAATACAGCATCACTTGTCCGAGTCACACTATCTCCTTGCTCAAGTGAGACAGGTAAACTATCATGCGGTATGGGTGCGATGCCCTCTGACATGTCACTATGGGCAACACTTCCATCAATACTATTGCTGTATGGTTCATCACACTGGGTTTGCTCACATGGGGAATCTGCATTCGTACTGACTGACTCAGGCTGCACACCAGTCTTCTGAACATCAATTAGTTCCTCATGACGCCGTTGTCGTTGCAATTGTGCCTGTCTACGGGTCACCAGAAATGCTGGCTTACAACAACCATCATCATCAGTATCTTCAATATCATTTCCCAACAGAACATCTTCTGGTAGGGTGTCTAACACAGCAGCCAAAATCTGACCTTCGTAGCACTGACATTCCACATGAATGACAGCCAATGGTAGTAGCTTAGTGTTGCCATCTGCAAATTCAATGTTAACATACTGATCATCCAAGTAAGAATCTGGTGATACAAGGTTTGAACAAACTATTGTCTGGTCACATCCCGTGTCTCTCAGAATACAGGCACGCTGACCATCAACTTTTCCTGGATATCGGTGCCGGTTACCACATCTTTTTATACCACCACCATACCCATTACCATTAGGTATCAGCTGCTGGGCATGACATCGGAAAGCTTTCTGTCTTTCCTGACTAGTCTTTCTATTAGGACACTGATTAGCCTTGTGTCCAGTTTTATTACATGAGTAGCAAGTAATTACACTCTTTGGTTTACCCTGGGTTGCTTCAAC
Organism: Glandiceps talaboti; assembly: GCF_964340395.1. Classification (NCBI taxonomy): domain Eukaryota; kingdom Metazoa; phylum Hemichordata; class Enteropneusta; family Spengelidae; genus Glandiceps; species Glandiceps talaboti. The sequence continues at coordinate 11,586,258 of NC_135552.1, forward strand.
AACTTTGTCAGTAGATGGACTTGGTTGTTTCTTGCCATCAGGAAAACGACTGTAGTTATTACGCTCAGTTTTCTTATGAGTCTCTAAGTAATGATCTGCCATATCAACCAACTCATCTGAATCCTTCAATTTCCTCTCTCGTAACCATACTTGGAGGTAGGGTGGAGTCTGCTCTAATAACTGCTCCATAAGTATTATGTCTTTCAGCTTGTCAAAACTGTCAACTTCCATGGTTTCCAACCAACGGTCCAGAAACCCCGAAATAATTGTCCTCCATTCACCATAGGAGTCATCTTTCTGCTTCCTAGTGGTTCGAAACTTGGCACGATATGCTTCACCTGTAAGCTCATATCGCTTCAATATAGCCTTGCGAACTTTCTTATAGTCTTCGCTCTCGGCTGGGGGTAGTTTTGAATACGCATCTAGTGCTTTACCAGACAGGAGTCCAGCCAATCGAGTCGCCCATGTAGCTTCTGGCCACTCATGTACTTTGGCTAACTTCTCAAAAGTTCGAAGGTATGCATCCACATCCTCGCCCTCCTCGAACTTTGGCACTTTTGGTCCCTTATACTGAGATGTCTTAGCACCTACAAGTTCTGTCTGTAATCTCATCAGTTTCAGCTGGAATTCGTGTTGCTGTGCCTGAAGCTGTGCTTGAAATTCATGTTGCTGTTTCTGGAAATCTTGCAGCTGTTTCTGCTGTCTTTCATCCATTTCTCTGACACGCAAATCATGTTCATGCCGTTCTCTCTCAAGCTGTAACATTTCTTGATTAGGACCTTGCATGGCCCCTTCAGCACCAAGCTGTAGAAGTGTCTCAGCGGCTTCCTGGTCACTTGCTGGTGTTTCACCGTCACTCATCCTGGCTCTAATGAAGTGCACCCTTAAAGCTTACTCAAGTACAGAAAGGGAATAGAAACCTGGAGAGCTGTACACGCAACAATATAGTGATTAATTAAATTGATTAACAATGAAAAGCTCACTTGTATACATGCACAAGATTAGCAATGACCAACACACCGAAACAGCCCTGAAAAGGAATGGTTTGATTAGTAAAGCTTACTAAAACAACACTAAAAAGTTCACTCAGTTTGTTACACTTGAAAATGGTTCACTCTGGCCTGATATACACTTACGATCAGTAGCACCATGTACTCGTTGCCTAGCAACCAAATAACACAGAGTTCAATGTCTCTAAAATAATTGCAAAACTGTCTCTGATATCGACTTACACAGAGATAATTATTTTATCCACGTCAAATATCAAACTAAACTTTGCTTTAGTCTAGTCTCAGTTCACTGGAAAAACAGTCCGCGACTTGCAACAGTAAACACGCAATTTAGTTTTACTCAAAATCTAAAAAGCTTACTCAATAAACAACAAGTCCTGTTACTTCCATAAAAAGAACGTTATAAAGTTCGCCGACTCTTCAGACTTCGCTGTAGAAATCAGTACAAATAATTCCGCTTCAACTTGACGCACCACTCATCAGCTGGATACACAAGTTATGAATGGGAGGCCCACCATGCAGGTATTTCAACTCAGCACACGGCAAATCTATGAGGCGACGATAAGATTGGTACTCACACAACCCTATACTGGCCCCTCACTGTAAATGGTTCATCGAAGTTCACTACAGAAATTCACCAACTTTCACACTTGCAAACTTTACAAATTGCAAGTATCACAGAGTTTATAGTTATTTGACTTCTCCGATAATCTGTTTCAACACTAAACGAGTCAATGAGTGAGAAATAGCACTTCACTGCAGTTCGATGGAGTTTCCCGCGCTACTCAGCTTACGGTATAATCTCCTGTGTTCATACACAAAGTCAGTTATATTACGTCTGTAATGATGTCTTAGTGACGGGTTCGTGTTAGTTCTAACCTCAAGTTTAGTTTTAGTTTTCAGGATCAGGAATATTCACAAGCTGCCTGCTGGCTCCAGTGAGTTTTCTCAGTCACGTCAGTTACTTACAGAAAGCAAACCACGGCAAAGTCCCTCCGTACAGGTTTCAGCTAGCTGTTAGCCCGTGACGTCCGCACACTCTACCACTGCACAACTTGCCTCTTGCTCTGAAGAGTTGAATTCCTTCGGGTCCGTTTGTTGATTGACGTTGGCACTCGCCTTCCACATCAATCCCTTATAGCTGCCACCAAATGTGATACTTTCGTACCAAAGCACACGGTTTACACAAAACACGGAGAGGTTTCGTCTTAGAACTAAACACTTCAACTTTATTACAGTCCGCCATAGTTCGGAAAAAGCACATGTAACTACTAATATATCAATACGCCAGTGATAAGGCTACTAATAACTCAGTACTGGTATATGTATCATTGGGTTAACAATAAAGTAGTTCCTAAAATCATCACAATCACATAATTAAGTATTTCCCCGTATTTTTCTGAAATTTTAAATCGTATTTTACGAATACTGCATCATTTCATCACACTATATTCTTCATCGCGTATTAAAAAAATTCGCCCGTCGGCTATGCAAATTACATAATCGCGTGACCTGTCGCGAGGTCAAGCTTACCATTGTACGGTATCGATCATACTGTTGTGTGGTTTCTCAACCAAAATTATCGGTTATAACCTTGCGATGTACATGTAATATCGAATTTAGTTTAAAACGTTAGTAGAATTGTCTGAATGCGACTTTTGTGCCGTCATTTTAATCATATTTTCTCGGGTTGTGTAAGTTCGGAGATCTGAGCGTGACGGAAAATCGGAAGCTTTCCGGCTGTGACATCGATAATCTACGTGATTTTTAAATAGAATAAAATGTATCAAATACAAATAACAGGACTTCTATGTATCAAACTCATGCTATCCAAGGATATATGTAACGTAATGTATTCATTTACATTTTGAAAGCACATAATTATTACGATAAACTTGATCGTAGCATGGGATTGAAACGAACACTTGAACAGTACGGAGAAAAAATAGTTCGGTAGAACAGGGGTGATATGCTCTGAAATCACCCCTGTTTGACGTCACACAGTAGAAGATATGCACGTATTTATGTGATAAAACAGGATATCATATGCAGCAGTTTTGATAAGATCATAATGACCTGCTAGTTATATGTATCATTAAAATAAATTGATTCTGTTTATACAGGGAATTGCAGCTAGACAGAGATCAAGGTATCTACGTTTTGCTAGACCACCTCAAGAAAAGGAACTAAAACAAGCCAAGGAAAAGATGTTAAAGGAGAAGAAAATGTACTCTATCTTAAAGTGAGTTCCATTCTTTGATTTACAAATCTAATGAAACAGAAAACTTCAGTCTTTATGTATGGTTGTGAAATTCAAATGTGATGTCTAGCTTGTAAATATTCATAGATATACCAGAAGAAGTATAATAGTACCTTTGATGGTCATCATTTAGTCATGGCAGAAGATTAAAGGTGATGGGAATATATTAAACTTAGGAAAGTACCTGCAATATGCGTACTCCACCAAAGATGGCCCAGAATATGCCAAGTGTGGACCACTAGCATTACACCACTTTCAAAAACCCATTAACAAGCACCATAAACCACCAGACACAAACTCCAAACATACACTACCAGATAAAATACCAATAATATACCACTAGATACCACCTAGTGTTGATGGTTAGATTGTTCACAAAAGTGACATATCTTTCTGAAAAGTAAAATTTGTTTAACTTTTTCATTTCTGTGCAGAGGTTGGGTGTTTTATGGTTTACTCTTCACGTGTGTCATGTGGATATGTTATGGCAAGTTCCACAATCAACACATAATGCTGAATGAATCTGTCAAGAACACTTTTGTGAGAACACCACATCCATTCACTGGAATCCAGACCATCTCAGATTTCTGGACGTGGTGTGAGAATGATTTACTGGATGGTCTGTACTGGGACTCCTGGTACAACAGCCAACATGTAAATGAAGACAAAGGTGCAGTCATCGGAGGAAGTCTAGTTTTACTTGGTCAGACATCATTCAGACAACTCCGTGTGCCATCTGGTTCTTGTAAGATCCCAAGTGAGATGTCTGGATTAGTAGACGATTGTCGTGCTGGGTACGGAGAGTCTGGATCATACAGGATGGCGTATGGACCTAATGAAACCTGGGATTACCAAGGAAATGGTGACATAGTTAGATATTGTAAATGGGGCTTATTTGACCACTATGATGGGGAAGGCTATGTTGTCATTCTCAATGGTTCAAGGTAAGAATTTGACAGTTTGTATTTATAGTCATACAACTTGTACTAAGCTGTAGGCCAAAAGTTTTAATTAATTCAACTCAACTCTAAAGCTTTTTGAACAGGTTGATTCTGCCCATTTAGCAGAGCATCGTCAGAAAAAATATTAGTAACACAAAATCATCTCAAATAATGAAATTAAAATAACTAATTAATTCATGCATGTATGTTTTACTAACCTCTTCATGTCAACGCCATGTAAAAGAAAGTGGCCATGGCAGGATTAGGGTTGAAGATTACCTCTAGTTGTATACTATGGATTGTATAGTTTCCCTAAGTTGTAAAATATGTATGTGTTGCGTCAAATATAACTGACTACTCTTTGGGGTTTTTTTCAGACTGGCAGCGCTGGATCAGATACAATTTTTGAAGGAAGAAAACTGGATAGATGTGAACACAAGACTTGTAATTGTGGAATTTACATTGTACAATCCACCCACGAACTTGTACACGTAAGTGATCACTGCAACACTGTATAGTAGTTGCCACAACACTGTATACATAGTAGTTGCCACAACACTGTATACATAGTAGTTGCCACAACACTGTATACATACATGCAGTAGTTGCCACAACACTGTATACATAGTAGTTGTATCTGAGGAACAGAATACTGTGAGATCGATAATCAACTAAAAGAGTTAATCTGAGCTAATCTTGAAAAAAAAATCAACGTAAAAAATAATTGTAAGTTACTGGGAACTTTGAATAAGGTGATTTATAACATGCATTTGGGAATAAAATAATTTGTGTGAGGTACATTTATTATGACTTCTATCAGTTATGAAATACTACTTCATGGTAGAAAATGTAGATTAATACAGTAGTGGAGATATTACATATTATCTTACACATTAAGTGTGATCCATGTGGTTTGGTTGGTGGACATTGCCATGGGTAGCGTGGTTCTAGTGTTCAGAGGGTACCAGGTTAAAAAGTCCAGCTTCAGCAAACTTTTCTCCTTCTCAACTAAACTTGGCAACTTGGTAAACTGAGTTGGCCATCACTGTGTCTTGCCAGTAATGTTATAGCTTGTGGATTGGGTGGGTTTCCCCCAAAAAAGAGAAGGGTTAGGGGTGTGGCAGATGTCGGTCGGCCTGGGTAGCACAGTTGGCATTGTATCTGTATAGTGATTGGAAGGTGGTGGGTTCTTGCCCCTGCACCAACCAGCTTTTTCTCTTTCTCAACCTCATGAACTATATTCTATTTTGTATACAGGTCAGTCATGCTGATGGTGGAAATGCCAGGAACAGGGGGTGTCTTCCCTACTCCATTCATAGCATCTGTAATGCTATATCGATATGAAACCTTCTATGACTACTTTGTTATGTTCTGGGAGGTAAGATGGATTCTTGAATAATTACAAAAATTTAGTATATGGATATAAAAACTAAAATAATCACATGGTAATGTTACAATCACATAATGCCAATTTTGTCAATTTGTCAAAAACATCACAGAAAGGAAACCTATCTGTATTTTACCAGGTATTGTGTAGTTTATCTAACAAATTTGATTTGACATTCTGTTTGTAAAATCTTACATTTTGATATAAATAAACTTGTTATTCCCTGCAGCTAATGTTCCTAGGTCTGGTTGTATACTCCATTAAATGTGAAATTTCTCAAGCCATCAAAGAGAAGAAAGATTACTTTCTTCAAATCTGGACATACATAGAGGTAAGGATAGCTACAATGGAAGCCAGGTGACATGAATATCAGAATGTCATCTCCCTCAACAAAGACCTTACTATTTTAACACTGGTGCATTTCATATTTTTTGTTTAAATGTGTTTAACACAGCTTGTGTGGTATTATAGTGATTATCAGATTCAGCATGCAGTGTTGGATTGTTTTATATGAATCCGGATCCTGTTCAAATTTCTGTGTGCATTTGTCTATAAACAGAATAGAACTCACTGACAGATTCAGCATGCAACGTTGGATTGTTTTATTTTGAATCCAGATCCTGTTCAAATTTCTGTGTGCATGTGTATATGTACAGAATAGAGTCACTGACAGACTCAGCATGCAATATTTAATTTTCTACTTTTGAATCCAGATCCTTTTCGAGATGTTGTCGCTCTAATTCTGTGTATATGAACTGAATAGCACTCATTAACAGATTCAGCATGCAACATGTAATCATTTTATTTTTGAATCCAGATCTTCTTCAGCCTGTTCTCTCTGCTGTTCTTCTGTTGCTATGTATATCGTTGGTCATATGTCAATGAAATCAGTGAAAGACTACAAGCCACATATTATGAAGAGTTCGTTGACATGTCATTCCTTGCATTCTGGGATCAGGTGAGAACTGCTGTCTATTCTTAATACTGTGGGGTAAATTTTGATGTCTCATTGATATCAAATAGTTTTATATAAAGGCAGTCATAGTATGTTTCTCATGACACAACCGACTCTATATTTCTTCAATCTGGTGAAATAATAAAAAGAATAGCGCCCTCTATAGCCAGATTAGAAACACTCACAATGTCACTGATTGTACGATGGTGACCCCAAGAGTGTGTATCTGAGTGAAAATTATCGTTTATTGCGGAAATTTGAAAACAAATGATTCAAAGTTCCCTTCTGACTTTAATTGTCATTTCTAAGTCATTTAGACTGTTAAAGTATGATAATCATATTCCCAGGCACCCAAATCAGTCTAATCTCCTACCAAGTATTCATGATTTCAATGACTTATTTCAGTAACGAAGAGTGATTCCCACAATAAAGACCTCAATTTTTTTCTCTTCTCAGATTCTAAGAGATGTTGGAGGTGCCATTCTATTCCTTGTCTTCATTAAACTGTTCCAAGCTTTCCGGTTTCTTAAAGTTGTGGCAAGGTTTGGTAATGTTGTCAGTTTTGCCATCAAGCAGATACTTGTATTTTGGGTAAGTTAACACTCATAAAATGACGTGATGAAAACGTTGATGTGTTCTCAACAGTTTCATGATTTTTTTTTTAGTCTGGGCAAGACTGAAGATCACTGGGTCCAATATGTATGTTGTGTACCGATGTTGTGCTCTCAAATTAGATATCTGATGATTAGTGAAGGAAACTGTAACAGTATAAAAGTGGCTCATATGGATCAGAAATTAGTATATATTTTGGATTTTTATTTATAAAACAATTTCATCATGGCCTCCAGACGATGACGTAATTTATGATACATATCAAGAAATGTTGAAGATATCCCTACTATGCAATAAACAGTTCTAACAATGCCAGATGATAATCATAATGTTATGGAAGACATACATCGATATTAACATATACTGGAATGTAGTTTTTATTTAATCATTTTCACTTTGAGTTAGAAGCTTATAAACTCGGCTTGCGCCACTTTCATTGATCTCTCTATCTCTTTACATTTCAGTTATGGTATAGTGTCGTCCTTCTACTATACAGTGCCATTGGTAATTTAGTATTTGGTACGTACGCATATGGCTTCAGTGACATGAGCTTTGCCATCCAAACCATGACAGCAACACTGCGTGGTGGTTACGACTACAGTGAACTGATGAAAATCTTCCCAGTCGGCGTACCTCTCTTTTACATCACATATATCATTACAGTTCTCATACTTCTGATGGGAATGGTAAGTAACAGTATGTTCTTGTACAAATTAAGTGATCAAGTAGATTTGAAAATTAAAACACACAAAAGATTGTTACAGCATGCTCAATGTGATAGGCCTGTGTTAAACATCCTGAAACATCATGTACATATAATATATAATGCTCATTCACTTGGATGCATGCCAACTGTGCTATATCACTATTTAAGCACAGTTTGATAATATTTTGATGTCTGGACCAATCAGATCTCTAGATTTGCACCATCAATATACTGGTATAATATAATTCTCATTCAGGGCCACTTGGATGCATGCCAACTGTGCTATATCACCATTTAAGCACAGTTTGATAATATTTTGATGTCTGGACCAATCAGATCTCTAGATTTGCACCATTAGTATTATATAATCTGATGTATTTTTTTGTCATTTTTTTGTTGTAGGCAAGAGCATTGTTGAATCATAGCTATAGAGAAGCTGGTAAGAAAGAAGTAGATTCCTTTGCTCTCAAAGAAGTACTGTTCTTCAGCTGGCAGAAGTTCCTATTGTGTACAGGGATACGTAAACCACCAGGTGCCGATGATGACAATGATAGTGACACAGTACCACCGGTAAGAGCACACAATTCAAATATTTAAATGAACATCGCTGAATTTGAATAACAAGTACCTGTAGCTGATGTGATAGAGTTAAGATATTTAGAATAAACATTCAATATTCCTGGATTGTTTATGAAATCATATCTTTTACTTCATTTCTAGGAGTTCACCATGGCAGAATTTGAATACCAAGTCGATGAATTAGAATTTCGAATCAATGCTATATCCCACCAACATGGTATGCCAGAGAAACTGTTTAATTACTATGACGATAGTGATGGTACGTTTGGTGTTGGTGATGATGGCATATCCAGCAGTGGCTCTGAGGTGAGTTACAACCCCTTCTATCTTCTATAGCAAAATGACACTAAAGGTTTCTATGAATACAAAACATATAAACACAAGGTATAGAGTTCAAAGTGAAAATATTCAAATTACACGCCGTTGTCATGACTTCCTAGATGAACGTTCTAGATGTGTTCTGTTTTGCTGGAACTAGAAGTTACAGTGCAACAATCCTGATTTGAACATTTTTGTCATGCGTAAAAAAAATAAATAATTTACTTCAATACTGATACATGCTGAATGATTAGTAACAAAGTAACCAGGATGTTAGACTGTAAGATAGGGTGTGTCACTACATCCTCATCAGCCTGCTCCGTCATGAAAGGGGTTGACTGATGTGTGAGGGCGCTCTGTCATGACACATCTTACACACTACCAAGGGATCAGATCATCACATTAAACAAATAAATGATATAATTTCTGAGTGCACCAAGAAATTGTTGTTGACATTTGAGATTGTAGAGAAGTGGAATTTCTTCCTTGAAAACAGTGTCCTAAATGTTGTCTGCCTCAACAAAAATCATACCAACAGTAGCTTTAAGCCAGTCAAGTTACATTCATTACTTTAATACTCAATCACTGTATTTCTTTGTCTTACAGATGAGATTATTCAACGATCTCAAGTTTAATGAACGAATACAGAAGATAGAAGACGGTTTATACAGCATGAATCCACAACTCCGAGAATTAGTAGAATACTCTCGTTTTGAGAATGATATGATTTCCAATGATAGAGAAAAACAACTCAGGTACGCAAGCTTTTCAACCGTTATTTTAACCTTTATCATGTCTTGTATCTATGTCATCTCTGCAGGTGAATGTTATAATTTTACAAATTGTACAAATTGAAAGTTTTCAACATGACGTTTGAGTTCGGACCAATCTGAATAAAATATTATAAATTTTACAAATTGAAATTTTTCAACATGACGTTTTTTGAGTTTGTACCAATCTGAATAAAATATTACAAGTTGTAAAAATTGAAATTTTCAACATGACGTTTGAGTTTGGACCAATCTGAATAAGATATTACAAATTGTACAGATTGAAGTTTTTCAACAAAACGTTTAGAGTTTGTACTAATCTGAATAAAATCGGATCAAGGAGGCAGCTTGATTTGCTTTATTTACTGTATTTCACATCTACCGTGCTTGTTCTTCCATTCTCTTCTGTTTATACATCAGGTCACCACCTTCTCCAAGGAGGTATAAACAAAGAAAATATGAAGGACATGTGCACACCAGACATTAATTGAAAGATGTGAAATACAGTAAAAAAAGCAAATCAATCCTTCCTTGATCAGATATTAATCATATTAGTTTTTATAGGTAATGAAAATTCAGTTCTTTAATCTAGATTATGCTTTCTCCATTCACAGATCAGAACTTGAATTAGAAATTTTCAGACAACTCCAGTTTCAGAGGCAGGATGGCCATCTTAAGATGGAACAGCACGATAGTGGTAGAGACTCTATCTCTGACCCACAAGACTTAGTGTGTGATGAAGTAACACCATCATCACCACTCCCTGTGCTGAACAGCACTGATGGCAAAATTGCATTCCCTGAACCTCTATCTGATATAGGTAATTATGGATAGAACTTGTGTGTGTGTGTGTGTGTGTGTGTGTGTGTGTGTGTGTGTGTGTGTGTGTGTGTGTGTGTGTGTGTGTGTCTGTCTGTCTGTCTGTCTGTCTGTCTGTCTGTCTGTCTGTCTGTCTGTCTGTCTGTCTGTCTGTCTGTCTGTCTGTCTGTGTCAGTCTGTCTGTCTATCTCTGTCTTCATAATGTTGTATGTTTGTGTCTCCATGTATGCATCTATCTGTCTATCTCTCTCTCTATTTGCCTTATAAATTGATAGCATAGAGTAACATGTAGTATTTTGTTAATAAACCATAACATCAGATTTTTGGAGAGACTGACAAATAATGCTTTCTGTGGTATTTATTTCTGTTTTAGGTCTATTAGAACAAACTGTGGCAGATGATATATCTGTGAAGAGTGACCAAACATCACATACCATAATAGAAGTCAAACCTAAAGGAGATGACCACAGTGCAGAGGGACATATGTGTTCCATATGTAACAGTGAAAATGAAAGCACCTCCTCACAGAGTAGTAGCCAACATCCTTGTCCTCCAAAGGAGGCAGAAACATGTCAAGTGCCGCACTTAGGATCGTTGTACGATAGTTCCACTTCAGGATATACCAGTGATAACATTTCAAAACATTTTAGACAACAAAGGGGTGCTGCAAGCTCCAGGTCAAAATCTTTACCAAGACCACCTGTCAGTGAGATCATTCGAGACGAACCACTGGACTCTTCTAGTTCTTCCAATTTACCAAAACATTCGGAAAGTTTCCCAACATTGAATGCTCTGTTTTCGTCACACGAAAATCTGTATGAATCCACGTCAGAGGACGATAAACGCAAACAAAGACAACAGAGACCAAAGACTTCCAAAGAACCAGAGGGAAGAAGAAAATTGCGGAAAACTAAAACTCGTGGAAAAGGTAAAGGAAAGAGGAAGATGTCAGATGATGATGATTATACTTTTCATGATAATTGTCGAAGTGGTTCAGACTCAGACTCTGAAATCCGTACAATACACATGTATCCATACGGTACTGCTAAGGACTGCTGGTGAGGGGACAAATAGTGCTGAAGAGAAGAGAAGGAAATATGTCATATTTATCAGTATTAACAGTGTTTAATGTGCACTGTGTGAACAATACTTTAATTTGCAATGACTGAACAGGTTAGAGGAAATATCCAGCCAGACTTATTTCTGCCTTTAGTACACTTGTATTGATTACTGCTATCAATTTAAAGGAAAAGTCCAGTCAGACTTATTTCTGTCTTTAGTACACTTGTATTGATTACTGCTATCAATTTAAAGGAAAAGTCCAGTCAGACTTATTTCTGTCTTTAGTACACTTGTATTGATTACTGCTATCAATTTAAAGGAAAAGTCCAGTCAGACTTATTTCTGTCTTTAGTACACTTGTATTGATTACTGCTATCAATTTAAAGGAAAAGTCCAGTCAGACTTATTTCTGTCTTTAGTACACTTGTATTGATTACTGCTATCAACTTAACATCTTAAAGAAAATGACATTTATGGAAGTATAGAAGATTGCCCCATGATCGTGTAGTAAACATTTTTACATGACGAGTTGATTGTTTGGGAGATTTACATGCTGAAGTTTAAAATCACTCTCCAAACATTATTGTATTTACCAGATAATATTTAAAAAAAAAAGAGACTGGCTTTAATATTATATTGATATGTCCACTGTCCACTGTCCACTCTCACATTGTGTGCTAGGAGTTATTTATTCTTCCTTCACACAATGTGATGTATTTCAATAAGGGGGATATCACTCGTTATTTATTTGCAATATTGTTCTTAGAATTTCATCACCTCAGGACCATTTATATTAGCTTTAAAAAACAGTATTGTGTTGGATATCCTTTCAAAATTATAATCAAAATTATTATCAGCGTCCATTTTGAACACTGTTTAATTTGTACAAAATTTTTTTTTTGTATTACTTGTGTATCGGAAGAAAACTTCCAGCATAGACCCTAGTGGCTGCTTGACATTCAGAGTCTTCCGTTTAGGTCAAAGGTCAAGGGTCATATTGAACTGGATATCTCTGAAAAAATCATTTTTGTAATTTGGAGAAAAATGATGTTGAAATTAATCAATGGTAATTTTTGTGTGTGAAATTGTCGAAGAAAGGCAAGTAAATCTACGGTTTAATAAATCCACATGTAGAGTACAGCTTGGTGTAGTATATTGCCAGACAGTGAACATAATATGAAAAAAATATATACAAATATATTTTGATATTATGAAATGACAATGCGATGGATTTCAAAGTATAGCAAATTAGGTGATCAATTATGAAGATAACATTTGATAATAAGAGTATATAATCAAAGATATGGTAAATTTGAACTGTTGGTTTTTTGTAACGTCCTATTTTGGTACGATATGGAGTTAGATTTCAAAGAACTGATTGGTCTGGATAGCTATGAAATGTACATGTATTATAAATTCCAATTATAAATTAGTGCCACAAAACAAGCATAAAAATGAGAAGGGGGTTGAATATGAACAGTCGCAGGGCAAAGTGCTACATCTTGCACCTCACCACAAAAGGATAAGTGATATATCTAGGATTTGGAAAAAAAGAAAGATGAAGTGCTACATCTAGCACTTTGCCACAGTAAATGACAAAATACTTGATAGTCCATAAATACTGAAGTGCCTTCAACAGCCAGTCATACATTGATGTAGTGTTTTATATGTTATTTCATGTACACGACATGCTCCACAGTAGTGAAGTAGTGCTACACACACACACACGCACGCACGCACGCACGCACGCACACGCACACATGCACACACACACACACACACACACACACACACACACACACACACACACACACACACACACACATACATGTATGTGTATATACTAAATCTAGTACTTTGCCATAAACAATGAAGTGCTAATCTCACACTTTTCCCCACAACTGTTTGTTTTTCGACCCCCTCCCACCTTTGTTACCTGGGAAAAATCTTAGAAAATGAACACTTGTACAGTATGTATCACAAATGTAAGCATATGTCTTGTTGTTCAGCCCTATTAGATTTGTTAGCTTATAGTGTGGCATAAATCTATGTATCGTACAGACTCAAAGTGCAGCTGGTTATGAAACTTCATATCACCTTACTCCATGACATTACTTTTCAGATCTCATATCAAATCAGATTTGAAAATCCACTCTCTGTATTGTCAAAAAACATCACACTTCACTGAGTCATAAATGTAGGTCAGTTTATGTGTGAAACTATGTTCAGATGCAATTGATTTTATAGTTCAGTATGAAGAATACAGTGACCTATCTTTCCCCATGGTATGGCAACCTAATTTTTATACGTAGATTCAAGAATTCTTCTTCTTTTCGACTCAATTTCTATTCTTTGAAATTGTCTTTTGGAGCACAAGGTATATTTTTGTAGACAAAGTCGACGTGACACATACAAGGTAACTGTCTTGCTTTAAAGTTTATATATAATTTTAGTTGTAATGTTAGACTGTACTGGAATGCCAGTTAATTCCAATCAAGATGTGATGTTTTAGTAACTGGACAGAAACACGTGGTGTTACATTTTGAGATGTGTACAGAGTTAGTTTGAATCGCCAGGCAGCTTCTTATGGCAGGGTAGTCTTTTCAAACATGGTGTCTTTTAAAAATGGGATTTTTTATGAGTACAAATAGTGAATCACATACAGGGTTCATTTTTACACGTATTTCAAATGTTAACAGATAACCTCGAGAAATAAATCATGTCAAAACTCTGAAAAGCTTGGAAGATCAGGACTCCATTCCACTATTAAACCACTGATTTGGGTATTATAAGACTCTACATGCAAAATGAATGTTTGAAATTAGTTGAAAATCATCATGAAATATGACAGTGATGTCCTTAGTTTTGACACAGACAAACTTGTCTGTGGTTTTGACAAGCTAAGATTGCCACAAACTAAGACAGACAAATAGACTATTATTGTGAATCACCCTGTAATAAAGATAGTGTGAAAATTGTACATTGGAAGTCTACACAAGCGAAACATTGTATGTGTCTTTCTATACACTGAACCATTCTACACTGTGTGAGTGTATTAACTCATGTCCATTGAAAGATCAATGTCAATATCTCACATATTATAGTTTTAGTGTGTCACTGTCTTATCTTGTCAAAAATGATCTCGCCAGAATAATATTACTCTGGTAATAGAGTCTTCGATTTACTGAAGGTAGACACATACTAAAAGTATTGTCGCAATATGTTAAAACAGCAGTGATAAGCTATTGATATTCTCAGTAGGGAGGCATCCCAAACTTTTTAATGACTAGAGTTCCATAAACTTGCAGTGTACGGTTGTAGTACTTCCAATGTTTACAATATCTTGATCACAGGGTGAATTAGAATTGCACAACAAAGGAACCGCCATCACCCACTTGTGTAATCTACCACATTGAAGAAGGATATATTTAGTTTGTGTCTATCTTAGTAAACCGAAGGCTTGATTACCGGAGTTGTAATATAGATAGTTACACCTGGAATACGTGTATAATGAAAACTTCTAGACTGTATATGGTGTTCTTCTTGACACCATGCTTCGATCCAGACATAAAAGCCTGCCTACAAGTGCATTCCAGATAACCATATATAGCATGTGATGCAGTCAGTGCAGTAGCTTCAATATTCAATAAATGAGACAGTTTTAATGTCTTACTTTCTTTTGATGTGTTTTTCATATATTGTACATATGTATTTATTACAGAAAAATGTTTTATTTTTACATCACAACTTATAACTGTTGTAGGCTTTAGGTATTTTATTTTTGTGTAAAGTATTTTTTTGTTTCCCTTACAATGTATTCGTCCAAGTGTTGTTATTAAAAATACAACTGTATGTGTCTGTTGTGTACAGACTAAAAATGGTAGCTTTTTATCCCGATTCTGGGATTTTACACTTTATACATCGAAACACTGTAAGTTTTATATACTTTTATGAATAAAGTTATTATATAAATGAAGTAAGGATTGTCAAAGTGTTTGAATCTACTTATGGGACAGTGTCTATGTTGTCCTGCTGGGGAACCAGTATTGTCAAATCTGTGTTGTTGTCTCTCTTAAGTTTTTACATAAAGTTATACTATTATAGTTGCATTAATGTTTGAAATTGTTGAACTGAAATATTTTCTTTGTACATTTGTAGTTTTGATTCGCTTTGTACTTCGTGGACAATTGCAGAAAAAATGGAAAGTAATTGTGTATGCTATGAGATCAGTATCCAAGACCACATTTCAGTCCTCATTCATAGTTTATCATATGGTACTTCTTTCAAGAAACGACTACATGCTAGTAAGGCACACAAAAAATAATTGTGTGTTTCTGATAACAAGGCCTCAGAAAATAGGGTAGATAGGTTGGGATTTTATTTTATCTTAGCTTTTTAATTGTTTTTATTTTTTGAAAAATATTGCTTCGACCCAAAAAAAAAAAAAAAATGTCATTTAGAATACCCCTTCTGTGATAGTTTGATGAAATATGTACAGACATCACTGGGGAAAGAAAACGGACATGTTATGTATGAAGATCAAGAAGACAGAATTTTTTATCTTTTTGATTTGGATATGATCACATCATATAAGTGCAGCACACACTACTACAATTGTATGATCACATTATATCGGTGCAGCACATACTACTACAGTTGTATGATCACATCAGTGCAGCACTTACTACTACAGTTGTATGATCACATCACATCAGTGCAGCACACACTACTACAGTTGTATGATCACATCACATCAGTGCAGCACATACTACTACAGTTGTATGATCACGTCAGTGCAGCACTTACTACTACAGTTGTATGATCACATATCAGTGCAGCACACACTACTACAGTTGTATGATCACATCACATCAGTGCAGCACACAGTACAGTTGTATGATCACATCAGTGCAGCACACACTACTACAGTTGTATGATCACATATCAGTGCAGTACATACATGCACTACTACAGTTGTATGATCACATCACATCAGTGCAGCACACACTACTACAGTTGTATGATCACATACCAGTCAGAATGTCAAATGGAATGCTATAGAATACACAAACCAGTCAATATTTATATTCTTGTTGATAACATTAACTTTTATTGAATAGAACTCACAGGTATCTCACCTCTATAAGTTAAATCATCAAATTACATTTTATACACCAACTCACCCTCCATACTTTCTCCTTTTCAGTAAGCCAAGAATAATCATGAAATCAAATAAGCTGAATATTATCATCTTCAAAAAACTTGTACATTTCTGACTGAGACACTGGAAATATTTAATAGGCAACTGTTTAAATGTTTACAAAATAAGAGAATATCATTTTTATACAAACTGTGCAGGATCAAAATTTCACTAACACTGTTAGGAGTGGACAGCTATTAAAAGTGCAAGTTTTGATGCATTTACACACAGCATATCGCATAGACTGTAAAAATAGTCCTTGGGTATTATTGTGCATGGTTCTGCTCACCAAGACGAGGTAAGCACAACATGTGCAGCACTGCCACGACAATAAAAATAAATCATTCATGTACAAACTACACTGAATATTTCTTTAGATATAAATTATGAAGGCAAAACTGAAGTCAATATTCAAAATATAATATTTCAAACATATAAAGTAAAATGTACCCTTATAAATTGTGTGTGTGTGACTGTGTGTGTGTGTTTGTGTGTGTGACTGTGTGAGTGTGTGACTGTGTGAGTGTGACTGTGTGACTGTGTGTGACTGTGACTGTGTTTGTGTGTCTGTGTGTGTGTGTGTGTGTATTACTCAAATGCAATGTTGTACACATTGGGTACCTGGTGCACATGTGAAAACTTACTGCCGCAGCACATACAAGCAAAGTGAACTACAGGCAATGCTTACTACATGTGCAAAGCTAGCCTGAAAGAGCAAGGGCCAAGGCGTTTCTTCCGCTTGTGGAGTAGTGACTGGTTACATATACGGACCAACGGCTGGACCTTTCAGACTAGTGCAAAGCAAGTTTTATGTATTTGAACAGAAACTATGGCAGTTATTTTGGGGGTTGGTTTGTCGCAACAACTGGTGTCTGCATATTTTGCAGTTCTTGAAACTGACATTATGTTTATAATTTATTCATGAGCTATGCTTGGTATCACTATTTATTCTCCAATATTTGTCTTCATTCAACTGGAAAATACTTAGTCTGTAAGGTACGCCAGGACGGGGCACCCTGACACATCGGCCAACCCGTGTGAGAGGAGGCTGGTGAGGGCGAAACATCACGACGTATCTTACAGTCTAGAAAATACTGTGATGTAAGCCTGGGTTTTATCACTACTACATTACTCATATTTTCCTCTGTTGAAAAAAAGAAAAATACTGGAGAATAATACATAAATTTACTTTGTTGGTGTACGCATCAACAAAAAGATTCCACACGTGCTTCAGCCAACCAGTATGCAATCTCTGGTAAAATTCTTGTCAACAGACAGAATTGCATCAAAAAAAGACTAAACATGTAGAAAATATTGAAATCAGAAGTTATACAAACAAGGCAGTGACTGTTGTTTCCCTGATAGTGGCAAAATATTGCTAAAAAATAATACAATACAAAATATCACAATTCCAATTATAAAGTTTCATAAGTCTTAAATATATTCATGGGACATACAATTAATTTCTTTTTTAATGATATGATTGATGTATAGTGCCATCTAGATTAAAACTGTCCCTGCTGTGATAATAACATCTATAAATTATCCATTATATTTATATATATCACTACAGTATCAAAACTACTGTATCAAATTCACTACGGCTCCTCTGGGTGCATCTCAGACGGTGCATAAAAGGGGCCTGTGATTTTATAAAGATGACATGCACAGTTCAAGTAACTGAGTACATAATCCATGGCCAAACATCAAACAGTTGGTATGATTTTATGCTAGCATCATCTGGTTATTGGCAAACTACATATTATCACATATGTGCCAGAGATTACTTGCACTTGTGTGCTAATGAATACTACTGGTATTTTCACTGCAGTGCAATACTGAAAACATTATTGCATACCTGCATGCAAATGAGGTTGCAACTGTTCGCTACACACAAAATTGTGCTGTACGATTTTTATGGAAATTTACTGTTTCAGATAAACATGTCTGTGTAATAATAACAGAACCCTTGTGCTTGCAGTGTTTTCTGCTGCACTTTCACGAGGTATGCTCATGAAAGTACGGGCACAGAGAACACTGCAAGTACTTATGCAAATACCCCGAGTACACCACACTAGCACTCACGTGTCATGGGGTTCTGTTGTATTCTTACTTTTTTCAATAAGCAACATATCAAAATGAAATTTCAATTTTTGAATATAATTTTTTTTTCTTTTATTCGGTCCCTTTCCCTATTTGAATGTACTCTACATGGTAGTGTTTTTGTTCAGGGTGGTATTAAAGTAGGTCAACTTAACCTGAGTTTCCAAGTCCCTCCTTCTGTTATCGGGGTTACCAAACCCTTACCAAAAACACTGCAGCCTAATTTTTTCTACTAAGCATATATCCTAAAACAGACTTCTGAAATATTGTAGACATTGATGTCCCAAAACTTTTACAGAGTCAACAGACAACATATTGGTCTGCTATCATGTGAATGGATACAGTTCATATCAATTGGCAGGCTTCACCACTTTCCTCTCTTTGACCAATCTTTAGGCTGCCAATGGAGGCATTTGGGATCAATTCTTATTTTCCTCTTCGTCATTGCCGATTGGTGAGATTCAATAGCATCGTGACACAAGGTGACAATGTACTGTCCCTTGTAGTAATTGATGAGGTTGAGGTGTTGCAGAGTGGATATCACATCTTCCTTACGAATACTCGTCATTTCACTAATCTCATTGATGGTGATCTGTGGCCTTTCGCCGTTCTCCTCCTTGAGGTCCATCAGTATTTCACAGATAGCTTGCGACCAGTAGCTTCTATAGGACAGAAGACCAAGATCAGACAGAGGCTTCTCAGGAGAACCTGTTTTGCCTTCAAACTTTGACAGCATGTAGCTGAATTCAATTAGCAGCTTGCCATAGCCTTTTCTTTGATATGGTGGCAAGGTGAGAATACAGGCTACGTTGTAATCTTCTGTAGACTCTTTTTCTTTGGAGAAGTACCCTACAATGTGATACCCTCTGGAATCGAACTCTGTCATCACATAAAACAGGAAAGGGTCCGTGTCATAGTATAGTGTTTTGTGGTCAAGAAACAACTTGGCAAGCAAGCATAAGTTTTGTGAATACAACTTGTGTTTTCTGCCATCAATTTCAAAGAAAGAGATAGTTTGTTTCCGATAAATTTCGTTTCCAGGTGGATGATGCAGATTACATTTAGCTCTGTGTCTCTGTAAACATTTCACACTTTTCATGTACTTCAGACAGAACTCACACAGAAATATGGTGGGACAATTGGTCAGTTCAATGGGATATGGTGAGAAATACCATGGTCTGATACGATGCCGTCCTAATTCTACCAAATCCACATTTTTCATTCTTGTGACAACATCATCATGTGTTCTGTCGACAAGACTGCCAGTTTGGCGAGGACCTTTAGGCATTGTCATCGGCTTACAAGGTAGACTGTCCTGAGAATCTTCACTATCTAGCTGTAGTTTTCTTTTCCTTCCTACCACAGATTTGGTCCTCACAACGTTTCCATTGGGAATCTCTTTCTCTGGGGTTGATGCCCTGGAACTGGGAGCTTTGCCTTCTTTGACAGGGGTCTGTTTATCTTTTTTCGGGAACTGTAGTTTTTCAACGTTAATCCGATCGGCAGTCACCCACTCATCAAGGCGTTTGTTGAAATCCATGTAATGAACATAAAACTGTGGTCTACCATCTTTGCCGTCCCGTTTACTCAGTACTTCTGCATATGGCCATTCATCAGCACCCGCCATTCGTACTGGAAGGCGACACCCCTCAACCACCATGTCAAGTGCATGTAAGCCGTTTTCAGCCATCTTAAATACCTAAAATATTCTACAAATGTAAGACAAGAAAAGAAAGAATCAACCCTTTGTATCTAACTTGTAGTGTTTATTTGGGTAGATGTCAATATTGGTACAAAAATATACACAAACTAATACTTCATCATTGTTACTAAAACTTGTAGAAGTTACCATCTGTCTGAAAAATAAATTATTTGATAAAAAAAAAGTAAATTAAAAAATCACAAAATTTAAAAAAAAAAAAAAACCATATTATTAATTCCTCAACATTAATTAATTTTAATCTTAAACAAGCGACCTATCGGTCAGAATAGCTCCGCTGTTTTTTTTTTTAATTTAATTTTTTATTTTGGTGACATGTAGAAGTGGTTCAGGTCTTCACTATGCAGTTTTGTTTTAGTGATGCAATAAAGTGGTTAGTGGTTTCATATGATGTCTCACTATAAAACACATTTTACACAGAAGTTGGTAATGTATTGTACTTTTATACCATAGTCACCATTTTATAACAAAAATCTACTGTTATGAAAAATTGCACAAAATCTCAGAAAAAAATGACTGGGAAATGCACACAAGAAAAAGAAAAAAAGAGGATTTTGAGGTTGGCTATAAATAATTCCAGTGTCTTACAGCTGTAACCCTGGAAAATTTTAATGATGAATGAAATAAACTAGGGATCTAAAATAATTTTGAGGCAATTTGAATTTCAATTTTCTAACAAATTTACAAAGTCAACAACATTCAACTTGTACTAGTTGTGGTAGATATATATAGGGAAGAAATGTATTAATCGCCATCTTAGTTTCCGTACGGCGACAATCTCAAGTTAAGTACCCGGAAGAGAGTCATTCTCAGCCATACGTTACAGTGGTAACACTCGTTCATGTTCGGTTACCTTTCACAAAGAAAACACAACGAAATGCTTGAAATGATCTTTTTTTTTATTTCTTTTCATCACAACAACAAAATCTGCGTGATTGATCAAAAGTGTTGTAAACTAAACCAGAAAGAATTATCGGACTGGCTAAACTTCCCGATGAACTGGAGTAAGGTCCTACTACTTCCAAGTAAGCCTCGATAGTACTATAGTACGTGAGAAAATCGTCTCAAACTAGCGATACAACTTTCAAAATATAACTTGACATGTCTTCATTTGTTAGAGTTATACAATTCAAGACGGGTTTTCACTCGAAAACAACAATTCTGTGAATAATGACACTCTGAACGCAGCGATTTCTCGGACGATGTTACCACTGTAACGTATGGCTGACAACGACTTGCTTCCGGGTTAGTCCCTCGTGCATACGGGTGGATTGTCGGCGATTAACACATACATCGTCTGATATTTTAATTCACAGTGTTTCTTGTGACCGGCGCCTGTCAGCAGACTCTGCCATTTTTTTCATCATTCCATTGTATTTAAACCTTGTACTTGACATTTCGCAATATTTATAATTCTCAACAAAATACCTCAACATGCCTCACTTCGCTCGTACTCAAAGCAGCCCCTGCGCGGTATGATCACTGACACTGATGACATGATGAGAGAGAACCTTTTCGGATTTACATGTAAAACGGGGAAAGATACGCAAAACATAATGCAAAGTCTAAAGCCAAATTAAAGTTGTAATTATTTTAATTATTTTTACTTGCCAAATATTTGCATTTTGGAAAGGCAAGACACGTTCATGTCGTTTAACTTTACATGTGAACTGTCGGCCATAACTTCAACCGCATGTCTGGCATGCCCTTCCTTACGCAAGTTGTCTGAATTCTGGTTCACTGTCATTCCAAATTGCACGACAATATAGAATTAACCACAAGTTACATGTTATCTGAAAACATCACACTTTTATAGTGGGTCTGAAGTGTGATTTTAGTGAGTACCAAGAACGTCCTGTGTTGATACTCAAGATGCTTGCTGTGGAAAATCGCTCGGTCAAATGAGGTCACCTTCAGCTTCTGGTCGAATCAGGATAGAGTATGCAAATGAGGATGTTGCGGACTGATTTGAAGTTTACAACCCTGTTTCGAACAAACGCTTGTCATTTGGGCGCCCAATGCGTAGAATTATGACTATAGCACATATTACATCGTTTGTTTGACGTCAATAGTGTCTTTTGAAAAGTGGCAGTTTACTTAAAGTCTCGTCGACTGATTTCCAATATGGCGTCGGTCATTATGCTCATTAACATATTCATTTTTTTTTCAAATTACAAAAAAAAAATCATAAAAAATAAAAATGAGGATGTGCTGACTTGAAATTAACAAATCTGAGTAAGCTACCCCCTGCGCATCAACACGCCAGATATCAAAGCAATCTAATAAGAGGTTTTCAAGGAGTTGATGAAAATGACATTTTATGAAAAAAAATCATAAAAAATTGAAAATGGCACAGATCAACTTGGCATGAACAAATCTGAATAGCCTCCCCCCAGGGAACATGCACACCAAATATCGAAGAATTCCGACTGTCACTTCCGGAGTAGATAGTAAAAATATAAAAGTTTGACGGACACCTATGATTCACTCTACTCTCTATACCTCAATACCCACCTATACCTAAAGCTACGCTTTCAGCTTTCGCTGACAGCGGAGCTAAAAATACATAAAACATCACAAATATACTCCTATAATTGTTAAAACTCTTTTTCTATGCTATTCCTGGTTATTCTTATAAAAGTCACCGGTTAAAAAGTTGACAAAAGTGCGTGCCCTCAATCAGTCAACTTTTCACCCCTCAAAATAAATGGTCTGTGCCAACGTAACACAGTTAGGGTTAGGGCTTTCAATGCATCAAAACTTTGGTATTTGAGATTTCACCATTGAGAATGGCCCTTTTCTAACAACCATACATTAGATTGTTAATAACTGCTACTGAAATAAGCTAAGGTTATTCGCTGCACACTTTCTAGTTATTAAAATACAAATAAAACGTCCAAGTGCCTAACTGTTTCCTCAGTGATCATCCGCCATTTTGAATTTCTTGCGTTACTATGTAATCATTATTGTGGCGTCGTTTCCTCTTTTGTGGGCGTTCATGACATCGTGGTAGTAAACCTTACCTTTTCACATACTCTGAAAAGTGTTTCGTGGTCTTTCTATACACAAGACTGGCGAAAGAACGGGATTTATAGTGTGTCCTATATACAGTTACTCCTTGCCGATCTCGAACTTTCGAGCGACATGATCTAGCCAGAGAGGGCGCTAGTTAACAACCAAAATAACGCCCTCTTGCCGTCATAATTCACCATGACCTTGGGAGCGAGCGATCCTTGGAGCACTGTAAATTTTTCTTCGACATTGACAACTCACACCATGTAGGACATTTCAACTCACCATTGAATTGAGTTTTGCAAAGGGCAATTGGAAGAAAATAAATAACTTTTAGGGCGAACTGCAACATGCGATTACATATTTGTAAAAAAAATAAGCTTATGTTATAAAAGGCCAGGGTTTCAATGCCAGGCTATTATCTTATCAGTGGAGCCGTGAGGATTACACAGGATTATTTTTTTTGTTATGGGTCAATTTTTCTATAGCTTTGTAAGACAACTGTTTCTCACACCTACTGTTCAATCCTTTTTCAAATTGGACCTTTCAGCTTTATGTATTTTGAGGTCTGCACCCGGGCCGGGTCTGCACATATATCCGATTCGGTGTTTCAGTATTTATCATCTGATAAACAAAGTCAAAGTGAAAGATTGTTATTGAGTGATGTGGGCATAGAGCTTGTGATGATGCTATTTTTTCTTTCTGGTCAAAATTTTTTCATCAACACGTTTTACCTGTAGGGATCAACATGCTGACTTATTTACTAGTTTTATCCATTCGAATTTATAAAGATGAAACAGTGTCCGCTTTTTTATGAAACATATTTAAGTAAGGCTGACGTTATGTCTGTCATCGACGTTTGAACTTCTCAATATTTCTTTAGTGTGAGACCTCGGATATAGCGGAACTTCTCTGTAAAGCTTGACATAAAACCCTTCATTTACGTAGCATATGCACCGTATCCCGGGATTCCGGATTCAGCCTCAGGGGTTTCCATGCTACCCTTCATTTGGGCAACTGTTTGTCATGAAATTTCTCTGATTAAAGTCACGCCATTCTCTGACTACTCATTCTCATCAACAGATATCAAATATCAGGATAGAAATAAGTTTAAAGTTAAAAGTTTAAATTTAGAATAGTTCGGAATAATTTTGAATATAATTAACACTTTATTTTGGTGACGGACCCACTTGGTATAACCGTTTATGTATTAGTTTCACTATTAAACACATCCATGGTATAACCCATAACTTCCATTAACGTAGGTGTGGAAATATGCGCTCCAAGAACTTCGACCCGACTTCGGACCCCCCCCCCCCCCGTGCTGGCTGTGTGTCGGGGCTCTCGCCCGGGAAGGGGCCGGGGGGAGGGGACAAGTCCACGGAAGTGCAAATTTCCACGACTACCAATGCTGATATAATAGCTAGTTCTGGATATAGTCTTTGTGTACGTAGGTTGTGATGACTGGGGATGAGGTGGGAGTTGTGACAGGTATGTGCATTGCAGTTATAGGTATGCCCTCCCCCCTCTCCCGTGGATCAGCCCAAGTAAATTACGTAATGTTGAAGGTAGTGAAAAGTCACCTGATTGATTAGGTCACATGATCCAGGAAGTTCGGGCAGCAGACGAGCACTTCTTGGAGTGACGCCTCGTTGCGCTCTCGATAGTGGCATAAGGCAAAACAATACACGTTTGTAGCTTTATAATTGTATGCTTGTGGATGTAGTGTACTGATACGACCTAGATCTGTATCCGTTAGCGAGTTGATTACGGCGGTGCAAACATGGCAGCAAGTACTTGGACTTTTGTTTTCACTGTGGTTGTTGTTCTATTGTCGTGTGTTCATGTGACCAGCAGTAAACCCAACGTTGTTATACTCTTTGCTGATGATGTGGGGTATGGCGATTTAGGGTGTTACGGACACCCGACATCATATACACCAAACTTAGACAGAATGGCCGATGAAGGACTTCTTTTGACTTCCTTCTACAGTGCTGCAAACTTATGTAGTCCGTCAAGGTAAATGGTTGATGATAATATTTTTGATCAAACAGCTGTGCGGTGGCCCATAATCCATATATATATATATATTTATGAAATTGTCAAATTTTAATAGTGAAGTCAGTAGAAACATGAGAAACGCATTAGTAACTTCGCTGTATTATTTAATATTGCTCATTGTTTTACAGTGGAAGTTAATGAAACAAAAGTGATATGTTTGTCAGTGTGCTCTGTCAGTGCAGTGTGTGTGTGACCTTTGTTTTAAAGTTAAGGTTTTGGAACCCAGTGACATATCTAAGGGTTTTCCAAACCTTAGCAAAAACATGAAAACACTGTCAGTCATTTCATGCAACTATTAAATTTATAAAGTGAAGATCTTGTAAAAAAAAGAGAAGATCTTAATGTGTAGTGTGTGTGTGTGTGTGTGTGTGTGTGAGTGTGCATGCATGCATGCATGTGCATATGCAAGTGTGTGTATTGTGTCTGTCTGTGTCTGTGTCTGTGTATTGTGTCTGTGTCTGTGTCTGTGTCTGTGTCTTTAAATATACTTCCTGTTCATTGGTAATAATCAATATACGATATTATACATGTAAATTGTATATGTGTGATTTTCTTCAGAGCTGCCTTGTTGACTGGTCGGTATCACATTCGTTCTGGTATCTATCCATTTGTGTTAAGTCCAGATTCCACAGGTGGTCTCCCACGAAATGAGACAACGATTGCTAAGATATTGAAGCAGCAAGGTTATAAGACGGCTATGATTGGTAAATGGGATCTTGGCATCGGTAAAGACTTGGTACACTTCCCAACACATTACGGATTTGACAAATATTACGGCATTCCATATGTTCATGGTGCGTGCCCATGTGAGAAATGCTTCTATCCAGATCTTGGCTGCCAGTGGAGTGTAATGGGTGGGGATAAATGTGGATACAGTAACACATACTGTCCTCTGTATCAGAACACCAAACTCATCGAACAGCCTGCTGACCTTTTAACCCTCATGGAGAAATATGCTGACTTTGCAAAACAAGTAATTTCAGAGAGTGCCAGTAGTGGCAATCCCTTTTTTCTTTACTATGCATATAATCACTGTCATTTCCCACAGTTTGCTGGGAAACGATTCCGGAATTTTACCCAGAGAGGGATATATGGCGATTCCCTTGCTGAAATAGACTGGAGTGTTGGCCAGGTTATTGAACAACTTAGAGCGAGTGGGGTAGAAAATAATACTCTGGTCTTCTTCACTTCAGACAATGGGTAAGTAGGAATAATTAGGTATATTAACTATATATTCATGTGTTCACCCTCAGGAGAGGGGAGGGTAGGGGAAAGAGAAGGGGTACTACAATAGGAGGAGAATGGAGATGTGCCACACAGATGGGTCACTCTTTTCACAAAATCCCTAAGCATGGGTCCACGTTTCAGTCTAAAAATTCAATAATAATGAATATATTTGTTGTTTATTTTATGGTCCATTTATTGTACAATATGTCATGACATGTGTACAGGTGGATGTGACTTGTATATTTTGTATTTTGCATAACTGAATATTTGTATATATATAACTTGCATAACTTATATATATGTATATTGTTATTGTGGGTATTTTTAGACAAAATGATTCAAGTTGAAAGATATTATTCCCCCCAATATTTTTCCTCGTTCAGCCAAGGAAAACATGAGTACCTGACCTATTAGGGTAGCTAGACTCGTAGTGACAACCCTTAGGTCACAAGTATTTTCCAGCTGATTGAAGAAAAATGTTGGCAAATAACATTATTATATCAGTGCCAGTAATATCAAAGAAGTATCAGAATGGTTATTTTGAACAGTTTGACTCATATTTTGAACACAGCTGAACCAGTGATGTAGACACACGTTGTCATGACATAGATGCGTGTTGTCGTGACATAGAATGACCAGTGTATATATATTCCATATTTTTTGTTCTAAATGGCTTGTGCATGGTATAATAAAGGTTAAATAAACAATGTCAATCTTAGACGGATATATTTGTCGTTATTGAAGACATTGTCCACCTATCACCATAAGTTATGTATTACACACTGTGACAGACTAATTGCGTGTCTAGTCTTTGGAATAAAATCATGTCATTTGTAATCCTAACCATCTCTGTGATCTGTTACAGTGCTGCTTTGAGAGACATGTATTATGGGGGAAGTTCAGGAATGTTAAAATGTGGTAAAGCTACAACATATGAAGGAGGACATCGAGTTCCTGCCATTGCATACTGGCCAGGTAAATCATCATCATACTTTATGTTGGTCTGAGCCTATAGGTAGTACTGTACTTCCTATACCATTATTGTTGCAATGAACACATCATAGGAATATAGTTTCAGGTGTTTGCAGAATCTCGGGAAACAAAGATAAATTGAAGCCAAAAGAGGAAGAGGAGGAGGTTGATTGTTGAAAGAGTAAATTGAAAGCTGTATATGAGTAATCAAACATACTTATTTGGAACATTGTAATATACGATTATGCAACAGAAGTTTAATACAGAACTTCATGATACGTGAGTACCAGTGTGGTGTACTCTGGGTATTTGCACAACTACTTACAGCATTCTCTGAATGAGTGAAAGTGCAGCAGAAAATAATTAGTTTCGTATGGTTTTCACATTTGTCCTTTTTACCAGGTCAAATCACACCAGGTCAAAGGTCGACAGAGTTCTCTACAACTTTAGATCTGCTACCAACTATCACTAAACTAAGTGGTGGTACTCTTCCCACAGCTACAATTGATGGTTTAGATATATCATCGGTTCTATTCCAGCAGGGAAAGGTACGAATAACAATGAACTTATATATAGTTATTTCTGTGTGGATGTATACATTCTCAATTCAATACTATGTGATACACACTGGAATGTCTTGATTATGTGTAACTGAGAAACATGGATGGTAAGATCAATCAATCAATTTATCAATCAATCAATCAATCAATCAATCAATCAATCAATCAATCAATCAATCAATCAATCAATCAATCAATCAATCAATCAATCAATCAAATTTTTTTACTATAGTGTCATCTCCAGAGCAATGATATGTTCAGTATTGCTGACTGGCAAAAGCACACCATAGGCTTTGGTGAACAAATAGTCGTAGATTTGTTGTGAAACAATCAGACTGGAGGCTTTGTGAATGTCAATTGGCAAAGAGCTATAGTTATGAAATGATATCGTGTGTTGGTTTGCTCTTTCTGCACTCTTTTTATCAGTGCTGACAGAGAGGGCAGTATGATAATATATCATAGTTTACAGACTATAGACATCATTGAACGTAATAGGTATTAACAA
Source organism: Glandiceps talaboti (assembly GCF_964340395.1). Taxonomy (NCBI): domain Eukaryota; kingdom Metazoa; phylum Hemichordata; class Enteropneusta; family Spengelidae; genus Glandiceps; species Glandiceps talaboti. Next base: position 11,615,037 of record NC_135552.1, read on the forward strand.
GACTTGATCACCCCTGAACACAACAAATTGCCAAGGAGATTTGAAAATCAGTTTGACCATTGAAATACTAATATTTCTGAAATATACTGTTTTAGTCTCTATTTGTTTTTAGAGACTAGATTTTTGTAATTTAAGTTTGTTTATATTTGTTCTTTTTCTCTTAATGTGATTTTAATAATCCACTGGTATACATTACATGTACTAAAATACATACATACATACATACGTACGTACGTACGTACGTACATACATACATACATATATACATACATAAATAAATATGATTCAAGCAAAGTGAATTTTGATAAATTCTGAAAAAAAGTAGACAGAAAGAAATTCCCTTTTTGCCAAATATCAGCTCTTGTCTACATATCTGAATTCTTCGACAATTACATTTCTGTTGTTTTTCTTACGTTTTACAGAGTCCAAGAGATACAATGTATTATTACTCTGCATTCCCAGATCAGAAGATTGGTGCATACGCTGTACGCTACAAAAACTACAAGGCCCATTACTACACTGAAGGTTCACCACAGTCTGGAATGTACAATACAGACTCTGATTGCCATCCTAATAACACTGTCCGTCATGATCCTCCTATCCTGTTTGACCTGGATTCAGATCCAGGAGAATTGTATAATCTGAATACGCAATCACAATATGAACATGTTCTCAAAAATATCAATGATATGAAGGTGAAATTTGAAGCTAAAATGACATGGGGAACAAGTCAAGTTAACAAACCTAAAGACCCTAAACTTGAACCCTGTTGTAAACCAGGCTGTTCACCATTCCCAACATGTTGTAGGTGCGACTAAAAAAAAAAAAAAAAATATTTTGAACTTAACACATAACCAAGGGTTCTAGATATTTATGAGTAACATTCCACTGGCCAGGTCTGCTAGGGGTGTGCGGCCAATGCTGTCAACCATAGACCCATTTTGACCAAAAACCAATACCCCATTTTAGACCAATATACAAATCACTAATATGAAAATGCCAACCAGTGAATTAGCTGGGTGAAATTTCGAGGGAAATTCTGAAGTGGACAAGAATTTATTTTAGACCAAAAAAATAAAAAATTGTGTAAAGTGGACTCATTTTAGACTCCATATCTATAGCAATACAGTACCCATTTTAGATCAAGGGGCGAAAAACCCAACCCTAAAGGCCGGCACATATACGTATACCCAATAAGCGAGAGTATGGATTATGGATTTAAGGATTATGGAGAATAAACTTCCTGATGTCTACCATCATAAGTGGAAAGTACAATATTCTCTGTTGTAATGAAAATAAATTTCTCTGTACAACTCGGAGAGATGTTTGAATTCTATGAGGGAATTTTAATAGTATGTTATCTTGCTGTAAATCAATTTTGAAAACTCTACATTTCCTCAGAAAAACATGGAGATCATAATTTTTTTTTCTGACTGTGTCCTATTCACCTTTTGATTTCTAAATAAAAGGTAGGAAAACCTGTATTCACTTTGGTACCTGACTTTAAGTTGTTATTTCCACCTGTAAATCAGAACACCATACATGACAACATAGAGGGCGCTGTTTACTGTCATGCCGACGTCTTGTCTGCATAGGTGTGATACAAGTATAGTTTTTGTACTGTTTGCACAAATTCTTGATAAAGTATATATTGATAGCGTTTTCTAAAACTACTTTCAGAATAATGAATTAAAGAACGAAAGAAAAACACGGGTCACGGTTGAACGTTGACTGAGCTCTCCCAAAAATTTTGTCATTTTTATGTCAAAGTTGATCAGACTTGTGCACGATACTGATATAGAGGTAATGGGGGTGGGCCTCGAAGTTTGAAAAGGCCAAATTGGCTGTTTTGTTGCTCCACAAAAACTGGAAGAACTGACGTTACTATTCTTAACGTGGACATATGGTAATGAGCTACTGTACAGGCTGGTGGCATGCCTCGTCGTTTGTGGTATCACCGTAGCTGGAGGTAATCTAGTGAGTTTTTTGTGTGTAGACTTTTCCTTCAATTGGTTGGAAACTACGAATAGGATATGTCTAGTACAAGATGTGAATACATGTATCCAGTATTGATTTTTATCAATAGTTTGTGAAAATTCGTTTTTGGCCAAAATTAACTCGGCCTACTCAGCACATGACCAGGTGTTTACATGTTATGGTATGTCAGCAATTGCCGGATCTGAAGATGCTTCATTCGGTTAGCAAACACCTTGTTTACCGATTATTACAACTATATGTGGTGATGTAGAGTTGAATCCTGGCCCAGAGAAGGATATCATCAAAGCCTTGGAGGCTGATCTTATAAGCTTACAGGTGAAATTAAAAAGTCAAGTACCCGAATCAGAGAAGAACTTCTCGAACTGAAAACCACACAAAAACAACTGTCGGAGAACTATGCAAAGTTGAGTCAGGACCTTGTGTCAATTCACGACTCTGTGAATAAGTTAAATGACGAAGTAAAAACAGAAAACGGTATCAAGACATCTACCTTGGCAAAATCATGACTGATAAGTGGCAATTTCAGCCCGAACAAGTAAGAACTTTTTTTTTTCAGGATTTAAAATTTGGTTTGATTCATCTCGTCAAATAATAATCAAAATAATATTTGGTCCGACGTCCGTTACAATTTTAACATGCAAATTGTGGGCGAAAGTGAAACGAAAGCGAATGATTGATATAAAGCGATATATCGTGATTTTTAGTTCCGAATGTAGTTACCTCAATAGAATTAAACACATTACTTTCAATTTTGAAACGAAGCAAATATATGTTCAGCCCCTTTCTTCAGGTTGTTTGTTATTACATTTGTATCTTAGACCACTACTAGCTTCATTAGTGGTCTGAGGTGTAGTGAATGGGTTCTAACATGCAGTGCCCTCAGCGATGAAAGTGGGAACAGTACGACCATGTCAGACAGATAGTAGTCGGAAAACAGGTACGGAAGTGTATGCATCCTCAGTCAGCCGGGTTAGTTGTACGTCTTTGGAACTGGCCTTCGAACTTGTTTTGGGACATTTGAAGACTCTGAAGACACCATGCCATCTTTGGAGACATTTCATCCAGAGACTTTACACTATTCCTTTTGTGGGTTTATTGTGAATTTAAGAGACAATAAACCGTGTTCAAAGTTTTAATAGTGTTTTTTTTCTTCAGATTTAGAAGGTTTAGTATTATGGGATATGCATTAAATTAAGAAATGGGTTGGAAATGGTGCATAGAATCACAACTTTGTATTTTTAAAAGTTTGAAGATTGTGATGCAGGCAAATATACAATAGTGACTGTGTCATATATTATCCTAATTAGTCTAGTCAATCTAGCGAAACCCTTGGTTCAAACCTTGAACTAATTGCAACAGAAATTATATTTAGTGCGTCTTGCTCAGAATTTTATGCTGAACAACATAAAAAATCTAGAAAAATCTAATTGGTGGAACATGGTTAAAAATGAGCTTTTTAATTATTGGCTAATTAGTATATGCATGAGTCATGATGACATACTGTGTGTGTAAAAACCCTGACAAGTAAAGTTTTTTTGACTTATTTATTGTTTACTGGATAAGCATTTTTAAAACTGTACATTTGCGCTACAACACCATTGGTGCTGGAAATATATTTACTGTGAGCTTGTTCTAGTTCCCCAGGAGGCTTTCTTTTCAGCTTCATTAAATGTTTCCATTCTCTAACATGTCATATTGCACAAAGCCAGACATTTCTGTTGATAGTGTCATATGAGCATAATGGTTTCATATGTGTTTTTTAAAAACAAGTTTTGATGATACCGGAGACTTGTCTTGGTGTTACCATCTCAAGAAGCTCTCTAGCCCAGAGACTTGTCTTGGTGTTACCATCTCAAGAAGTTCTTTAGCCTAGAGACTTGTCTTGATGCTACTATCTCAAGAAGCTCTCTAAGCCAGAGACTTGTCTTGATGTTACCATCTCAAGAAGTTCTCTAAGCCAGAGACTTGTCTTGGTGTTACTATCTCAAGAAACTCTCTAGCCTAGAGACCTGTTTTTGGTTTTACTATCTCAAGAAACTCTCAACACCCAACCAAGGCTTTTGATCTGTTCTGAATTTCATATTACCACTGTCAGTGCCTAAAGATCCTCTCACATTCGGGACACCTAAATTGTTCTGTTTTGCTTTTTTGAGTTTTGTCAACAAATATCTAGCATATCATTGATGTGAAATATTTGGGTGATATAGTCCACTAATTTCTTCTCATTGTCTTTGTCAAAAAGATAGAAATGCCCACCAGGCATCATTTGTGAGGTAAAATCTCCTTTGGAAAGCTGGCCCCATGCTGTGGAGAAAAGAAACAACAAACAATGAGTATACATGTATTAGTGCTGGTATGTATTGACAAATTTGGTGTAAAATTCTACGAGTATAAAGTTGGTGTCAGATTCAGATTTAGATTCAGGTAGCGTCATACTGAGCATCATATTGAGCATCAGATAGCGTCAGATCCAAAGACACCTGACAGACTCAATCAAACCTGAAATAATACCATTGAGACTACAGGGAAAGATTCTGCTTACCTTTTGATGGAAGTTGCAATATCTCTGCTTGCACAAATTTTAAATTTCAAATTTCAAATTTTGAAAAATGGCAACATATTACTTACATAAACTTAATTTTTACTGACCCCTTTACTGATGCCATGTACATTATTAGCAAAATGTATCAACCAACGAACATACATACAGTGGCTGAACTTGGGCTATCAATGTCTCGGTGGCAAGTATTTCAACTCTATTTCACGTATTTTTCCCAAATAAAAATTGTGCAAGCAGAGACATTCCAACTTCCATCAAAAGGTTGCATTGCAAAATCTTTCCCTGTAGTCTCAATGGTATTATTTCAGGTTTGAGTGAGTCCATTGGGTGTCTTCGGATCTGATGCTATCTGACGCTCGATATGATGCTATCTGAATCTGAATCTGAATCTGACGCCAACTTTATACTCATTAAAATTTTGGCAAGGCTTTTGGTAACTTTTTGTTCTACAATGGTGATGTTTGTATTTGTTTTCCTTCAGTTTAAAACAAGATTCAAATTCTGCAAATACCTGTGTTTTCTACTCTTTGATCTCACATTTCTATCATAACATATAAGAGCGCTGTAAAAGCGCCCTCAACGATGAACATCAGCCTATCTTAATATAATGAGCTGATATGCACTTACCTTTGAGGTCATGAGGTCGGTCTTCTGTACCATCAAATACAGTCACTGGACATGTCAGAACTGGACCAGATGCTGGTAATACATAACTACCAAAAGGAAAATCAAATACAACATTTAAAACTTAAGAAAGAAACCAGAATTATAATATCAAAAGTCACTTTTACTTGATTTGATGTGATGATGTAAATTGTAAAATAATGATAACATATACATGTGACCGTATTGTCGTATTTATGTCTACTCAAGGGTTAGGCCAGACTGCTCTTATACACATTCTTGATGATGGATGCCCAAGCAGAAATCATTACAAATTTGGTCAAAACTCCAGATGTTTACAAATTGACTACAGTAATTGAAAGAGTCATATGCAAGGCTTAAAATCAAAGCAACTGAGATGGTTACTTTTGTATACTTGATAATGAACACTATAAATGAGTCGGGGGGGGGGGGGGGGGGTACTCCCATAGAAAGGGTATATACGTATGTACTGCGGTTTTGACCCCCCTTGTTCAACTAATGTAGACTTTTGAGTCTTGATTTTTAAAGCATTATGTAGAGGTTTGACCCACCTCTTTGAATGCACGTACGACTTTTGACCCCATATTTTGAATACGGTTGTTTCCATGGGGTGTTTTCAGTCATCATTTTTCAATTTTTGTAGAGTTTGTGGTTGTAATTTTTGTCCACCAGGATACATATGTACCCATTACCCACCCAAGTACCCCCCCCCCCAGGAAATGAGTAAGTGAATTCTTTTTACATCTTAGAGGAACAGCTATGGGTATCATACAAATTTAAAAGTATTTTAAAATCATGTCTATGCTGAAACCAGAGGTGAGAAAACAGTAACATAAAGAAAAGTGAAAGTGAAGAACAGATCTGCAGCACATGATTTGTAAACTTACTCATAATTTTCTATGATTTTAAAATCTGCTTTCAGAGTTGGTATAAATATTTTCATTAATTCTGCATTGTTGGCAACTTCTTTTGGAGTACCACCAATTTGTTTAATTCTCTCTACAAACTCCTTGTCTGGCAAACTGGATAGATTTAGTCGACTGGATTTCCTTAATTCAGACTGTAAAAGTAAAAAAATCCATAAAGTTATGTGTACTAAAATTTACAGTAGTAACAAAAATGGTATTTACTTCCATGTTTCTCATGACCACACAGACACAACCTTTCTTGAATCTAAAAACAAAAATAGCGCCCTCTATGGCAAGATAAAAAAATAACCCAACTTCATTGCTGGTGAGATAATGGCACGACAAACATGCATTTGTAGACAAAATCACTCTCACCTTTAATAAATCATATGAGGTCACAGAATCAAAACTTCATAAATTGGTACCTCATTAGTAAGTAAAATGTTTTGACATCGGAGTATATGCACAAATTTCACAACTTTGGTTTTGCTAATATGGTAAACATTGATTAGTGGTATTGTAATTTCGGTATCATTACTGATTGCTATAGCATTAACTCTTATAGAGAAAGAAATTCATGCAAAACATTTTGATACACAGATTTTTCGGCATGAAAGACAAAATGAGAGAGTAACATTAGAATAACATAGATTGTACTCACATGTGGGGCTGAAGTTCCTGACACTATTAGATGGACAGGTTCTATTTGGTAATTCTTTTTTAAATGAAGTGCAATTTCAAAACCTATGTGGGCTCCCATACTGAAAATACAAAATGTATATTAGTGAACAGGAATGATTCATACAGCCCAAACATCCCTGGGTAGCTTACACTGTGTTTTTGTTACGAGGCACACTAGTTTCAATACTTAGCACAACACTCTCATTTCTACCAGATCTCCATTTATACAGCTATGCTGACTGTTATGGGCACAACCATGGTTCAAATTTTGACTTAGGACTTTAGCCAGTAAGAACAAAATGGTAGCAAACTTTCAGGTCCTGGACTACAAACGTGAGCCTGATGACTATATAAAAGGCAAGAATCAAATCATACTGATAGGAATATCTGAAGATGAAAGTCTTAAAGGAGAAGAATACCTTGTGCATTCAATTTGTTGATAAATTATTATTATTTATTTATTTATAAAACGGCAGTGCATCCATTAAATGGCTTTTCATGCAATTGCAAGATAAAACAAATACAAAACAGATTTAAAATACAAATATACATAACAGACACAAATTTAAGCTCTGTACAATAATGACCATCTTGAGGAGAGAGTACAAAGGGCATTAAATTTATGAACTATTTGCAGCGATGGATGCCCTGTATCTGAAGGAACGAGAGTGGGCTTTCGGAATGTGGAATTTGGTCCTTGTATTTGGATGTTAAAACAAAATAAAATGTGTTACTTTTATTCACCAACCAGTATTGATCTGAACTTAGGCCAAATAAAAGTAACAAATGGGGATCTTGCTAGGGAACTGTCATTAAACATATTTAAATCAGGTTAGAAATACAACAAAATTCACTGAAGCTGCTTTTTTTTTAAAGATGCAATGAAACTTTATATCAGAGTTAATTTATTTCCTTGCACACTGAATGTACAATTACCTTTTTTTTCACTGTAACCCCTCTATAATGTCAATGTATCATTTTCTTTTGTTCAAGATGACTTATAAACCTGATGGACTGGGAGGTATCTTATTACCTCATGTCACTATAATAAAATAACTTACTAATATTACATATTGCTATACAATTACAACATAAATATTGGACAATGTATTTGATGGAAGTTGCACAGCAAGGTCCATACGTCACTTCCACCTAAGTTTGGATCAATACCAGCTCCATACTGATAAGTGAGAGTGAAAAACACCAACACATTTTATCTCATTTAACATCTATATTTTTTATTGAATATAGTATTCTTCCCCTTTAAAGACTCAATCATCAGCCAAACAGAAAATATATCACTCACCTGTGTCCAAAGATGACAAAGGGTTTCTCTTTAAATTTTGGTAGCAATGCCTGGGAGATGTCTTTGACTAGCACAGCTGCATCTTCATAGTGTGGGTCTGAGTATCGGGATTCCCTGCCTGGAAGTCTTATTGAACACACTGCATAAAAGGAAAGATAAATACAGACATCATGACATGTAGATAAAACATTTGCACTTACATGAACTTTATTTTATCAAAAGTTCAAGAGATTTTCCTTTAAATCCTTGCAGGAAATGGTTGAAGTCATGTCCAGAGCAGTAGGACTACTTAATTTACAAAAGCCTCAGTTTACTTCTTTTTTTTTTTAAAGAAGGAAAATGTTTACATATATGTTGATAGATTGCTGGTATTAATTTCCAACTTTGTCTCAACATTTGCTATAACAGTGACAGACATTGTTGAAGTTACACTAAAACTTAGGTGCACACATTTTAATAGCAGTTGCCTTGTCTGGAAATACTAGACCAGAGTATTTTTGAATGATATGGCTGCTACAGAATAATAAGTAATTCTACTTTGAACATGTACATTTTTTTCAGTTATAATTTGCAGGTATTTACAAGGACCCATTTAGACACAAAATTGATGAGCATATATCTCAGAAATGAAAGCAAGACTTACTTAGTCAAGGAAAAGCAGGAAACTCCTTACACAACGTTGTCTATTCATTCAGGCAAATGCATTGACTACTTATCAGTATCCAACTGTGATAAGATATTAAAATCTTCAAGTTCTGAAATTTATTGTACACTCCATAAGTGAAGTAATCTTGGAGACTAACTTCATGAGACCACCATAGAACAAGCCAGTGTCACCCACTTTTCTTACATTGATCATTGACCTTTGCTCTCAACACAATTTAAAAATTTTACGCAAAATATGTCATCTAAAATTGATGACAAAGTAAATCCAATTCAAAAATTCGACTTCAAGAATGAAAATATACATGTAGTTGTCTATATGGTATATCTGTGCATGATGGGTGGTATTTCGTGATCAGTGTGACATTCGTTATGTATATGGAAAAATTACTTACCTTCAACGGAAGATGGAAACAGCTTTCCCCAATTTCCATAAAACCTGGCTCCTCCCCCAGCCCAAGGAAAACAGAACACGCGATATAATGCATTTGGTTTACTAAGACAATATACTAGTTGGTCAGTCATCTTGCCTGGTAGTGGTATCACTCCCGCCCGTTGTCTCAGGGTTGATTCAAACAGAAGCAGGTGGAATTGCAGTATAACTATTATCTGTACTCCGGGATTCGTATCCAGGCGTTCGTTACGGTGATTCAGTCTACGATTTTTCCTTTAATATTACGAAAGTTTAACGAAGATGAGGGTACACTGATACCAGTACCTTCACGTCGTGAGTGATGCGATGAAAACAAACGGTATTTCAGTAACTGTATAACTACACATATTTCCGGGTTCGCACATTTCCGGGTTCACCGACCTTTAACATGCAACACGTGATAGCGCCCTCGTTCATCACTCATTCAAAGTTGTTCAAGGCCAACTTTATCCCAGGGGTCGAAAATCTGAGAGCGGATGCTATCTTTAGAATCAGAGGGTCGAAGGACAGAAACCGGTATCAAGACATCTACCTTGGCAAAATCGTGACTGATAAGTGGCAATTTCAGCCCGAACAAGTAAGATTTTTTTTCAGGATTTAAAATTTGGTTTGATTCATCTCGTCAAATAATAATCAAAATTATTTGGTCCGACGTGCGTTACAATTTTAATGCAAATTGTGGGCGAAAGTGAAACGAAATTCGAAAGCGAATGATTGCTATAAAGCGAATATATCGTGAATTTTAGTTCCGAATGTAGTTACCTCAATATAATTAAACACATTGCTTTCAATTTTGAAGTTTTTAAGTAACAAATATATGTTCCGCCCTTTTTTCTTCAAGTTGTTTGGTAATGTTGTTATTACACTGTAAATGAAAGTGCACTCCCACAGTCGGACCTAGACATGCAAATTAGATGGAGGCGTATGTTATACACAATTAGTGTTATGGACTGTCGACAGTCGTTCGTGCCTTTTTTGCTACGTTTCATCTAAATCAAAGTCGTCATCTCGCTCCGCGGATCCACTGGATAATGCGTACTGATAGGAACTGCGTTTGCCGAAGGCACGAGATGTGAGTGCCGAAGCCACTCGCTGATCAGTACGTGGTTGTAGTATTGCTCCGGATCGGAGTGAGGCAACGACTTTAGTTATAGATAAAACGCAGCAAAAAGGCACTGTCGACAGTCAATTAGATTTATTGTTACGATCAAAGCTGTTGCATACATGTGGTCGTGGGGATTGGGATGGGGGTGGGGGTGGTATCGGAGGAAGGATGACAATATTTAGATTTTTTTTTAAGTTCCCCCCCCATAACCCCAAAAAATTCAGATCCCCCTCCACATGGTCAGAAATTTTCAATCCTCCCCCACACACATTTATTTTTTATAACATATATATAGCCATACACATACACGTGTACACACACACACACACACACACACACATACATACATACATATACCTAAATACATACACACACACACACATACATACATACATACATACATACATACATACATACATACATACATACAGATTGCGATTCACTTCGTCCCAATTTCAACTCGTCTCATTTTAACTCGCCCCAATTTCAACTCGCCCCATTTTTAACTCGTCCCATTTTCAACTCGCCCCAACAACACTAGTAAACGTTTATAAATCGTTTATAAATCTAAACGAGACATGGACTCGAAGTACGGGGACCGAAACATTCACATGATTTTACCTATGTGGCCAGTTGAAGCGTAGCAAATGTAACATTTCGTAGCAGAAAGTGGTGTGGGTTTTGGCTAAGTGTTTGCTAGATCTACAACTTATACTAACACAACAACTTTCCTCAGTCATGGAATATCACTTTTCACATTAGAACTTAATGTTTACAACCCAAATAAGAAATAATAATGATAATATAACCAGGGATAGTATTAGTGACTGACACGCTTACGACTTTAACATTACTTGAGTGTATATTGAAGCTAAATACAGGGTAATTAATGTTAGTTGTTTTTTATACAGGAACTTGTGTATATACATGTTTTGCACCCTTTTTTGTTAAAAGGCTGTCAAATTTTGACATGATTTTTAGTTCTCCAGTTTCACTAATGTTTTTTAGCTGAACAGTGCTGAATTATTTTTAAAGCCATACTCCTACCATGTTAACAAATTTACATGAATACTTTCCAATATTATTTTTGCATAGTGTTTTTAAAATTAATGGATCTAGAGACAATTAGACTGTACAGTCTTTTGCAAACAGCATATACAAATTTGCATTCAAAATAAAAATATACATGTAAACTTTTAAAATAGGGCAACTCTGTCCTTTCAGCCAAACACCGACAGTCTTGTATGTATTCCAAGCAAATAAATACACACCATGGTAGCTATGATGCAGATCCATGGAAATAACAGGTAAAATGGTGGCCATTATTGTATACAATGTTTCAGTTTGCAACAATTCTTTTGTAATTGACTGTCTCTTTGTACAACTATTCATCAATTCTTCTGGTCTTCCATGTTGTTGCTCTCCGGCCTGATCTTGTATACATATAAATTTCACTCTCACTGACTTCAGGTGACCCAAACTCCCTTTCCACTATATCTGAGTCAGATGAATCATTGTCACTGTCAGAATAACTGTCAGTATCAGAGCTGGTTGAAGAATCACTTATGTTCTGTTGGAGAAAGTTTCACTCAATAGTACTACACAATGAGCTCTGCATCTCTAGACATTTTAGATGAGCCTAATTTGCAAAGACTATTAGTCCGTGTGGTTATTAGCCCTATGAAGGGTCTCAACAACAATCTTATTTGTAACTATGTATTTGTATTAGTATCAAACCTGTTGATCCACCACCACCAACCAAATATCAGTGACAGCCTGACAGGCTATTTATACTCATTTCACATTTATCAAAATGTGCCTTCAGATGCAGAGCTTGATGTCCTTTGCTCAAAACTTTCAATAATCAATCAGGTACAAATGGATAACAACTATTAACTTTTAAACGATTACAGCTGATTCGACAAATTTAAGAATGATAATGTTTACATAGATGTTGATAGATTAGTAGTATTGGTTTCCAACTTTGTTTCAACATTTGCTTCACTTGTGGAAGTGTACAGTGAAGTACTTGAAGATTTTACATCTTATCACAGTTGGATACTGATAAGTAGTCAATGGGTTTGCCTGAATGAATTAGACAACTTTATAGTGTACAAAGAGTTGTCTGCTTTTCCTTGACTAAGTATTGCTGTCTTTTCAGAGATATTTGGTCATCAATTTTGTGTTTGAATGAGTCCATGTAAATAACTGCAAATTATGACTATGAAAAAATGCACATGTTTAAAGTAGAATTACTTACTATTGTACGTAGAAGCAATATCATTCAAAAATACATGGGACTAGTATTTCCAGACAAGGCGACTACTTTGTGTGTGCACCCTGGTGTTTAATACTGCTGATAGTATCTTTAAGTTTTAGTGTAACTTCAACAATGTCTGTCAATGTTGTAGCAAATGTTGAGACAAAGTTGGAAACCATCTATCAACATCTATGTAAACATTATCGTTCTTTATTTTGTCGAAACGGCTGTAAACTATTTAATTTTTACAAAATTTATGTATAATTATATATTTTTTATTTACCAGTTTACATTCATTTTACAAATATAAATTGTAAGAAATGTCACAAGTACTTTCTGCCTGAAATCATAAAGGACTTTATATACATGTTTTTTGGAAGAGTTTTATTTATCATTGTTATTTATTTATTTATCTATTTATTTATGTAGTTCAAGGTAGTTTAAAACGTTTATTTAAAAGATTAAAATTCACTTCAGGACAGTTCAACATGCCATCAGCCGATGTCGAGTATGATAAATAGTGCAATGCTTTGAAATTGTCCATAGACTATGTCATACTCATTTTGTAGTGATTTTGGGCTATCTATATTGTGCAGTCTCTTCCTGTGCTCATTTTACAGTTGGTTTAATAGTTGTGATCAACAATGGGCGAAATAAGCACTCAACACACACTTAAGTTAGTAAAAAGACATTGGGTATCTCAAAATGTGTTTTCATCATCATTATTATATGTGAAAAATATTTTTAGCCCCCCCCCCCCCAAAAAAAAAACCAAAAAAAAACCCAAAAATTTTCAAGTCCCCCCTCCACCATCCTCCAGATTTTCAAGCCCCCCCCCTCAATTCCTCCGACCCCCCCTGCCCATTATTTGTGAATGCAGCCTTATTGTTATGATCAAAGCTGTTGCATACATGTGGTCGTGGGGGTTGGGGTGGGGGTGGGGGTGGTATCATTGCCGTGATATTATAAATCCAACAAATCTAGAGAGACATTGTGGCAAATTTTGTTCTCCAATTTTCTTTTATCATCCAATTTCTTCTATGAAAACCGGGTTCTCCCAGGAGGGTTCTCCCTTGTTGTTAACTCATTTGTATTTTAAGGCCATACGGATGAGAAATGGGGTATTTATTTTCGATTTTTAATGGATTTTTAAAATTACTTTGTGTTTTCAACTTGAGCAAATAATATGAAACTACATTGACCACTGAAGTCAGTGTTTATAACTCAATAAAGCAGTTTAAGAATAAAATTGGGAATTAAAACTATATTTGTGCTAATATTTCTTTATTGTTTTATAACTGTGTATCACCAACATATTTTTACACAAAAGAGAGAAACATTTTACTAAAAGATTAAGAAATAGATATTTTTTTTAATAAAGAAAGTTACAATTTCAGAAGTTTGCCCATCAGTAAATTAATCTGTCTACCACAGACACTTGAATCAAGTAGTTTTTATAGTGTTTTCTGATTATATTTTAATGACACATGATAGCAAGGTTGACATCATGATTTATTTCCTGTCAATAGATCTATTTGGCAGTTTTACAAAGACACTGTCAGAGCACTGAATCACGATAATGATTTTTAAAGTCAAAACCCATGGGGAGAGGTACTCACATAGGCTTTTAAAGTCAAAACCCATGGGGAGAGGTACACACATAGGCTTTTTAAAGTCAAAACCCATGGGGAGAGGTACTCACATCGTAAGAGTGTATACATTTGTGTCATGGTTAGGCAAAAAAAAAAAGAGAATTGTTTCTGGTCAGCGTGCGCATCACTTAAAATACCCTCATGTCAATTTTTTGTGTGTGTTTGTCCAGCCCATGCAGTCTGCAGATCCATGGGGAAACACAAAAATAACCCTCCCTACTTCAGTGAAGACAACTGCAGAGCCAATCATGAACAACAAAATAACATCTGCCCCACATACACACTTGCTCTAAAGTACTATTACTTATAAAAAGAATGGTAACTGCCATAAATAGTAGACTGAGGGACAGGTTTGTTGGGAATAAAAAAAAAGGTGTTGTTGCATCTCCTTTTTCAGCTCCTGTAGACTATTTCACTCTTGATTTTATAAGCACTAAGCAGGGGTATAAAGATTTGCCCTCTCTTTGAATGCATGTACAAACTTTGACCCCGCATTTTGGACAACATTGTTTCCAAGGTTTTTCAAAAATGTGCTTTCCAGATTGCTGATTTTCAATTTTTTTTTTTTTTTTTTTTAGACTTTTGACTTTTATTGTCTTGCACAAATGCAGACATTTGGCCCAGATTGCTGATTTTCAATTTTTTTTTTTTTTTTTAGACTTTTGACTTTTATTGTCTTGCACAAATGCAGACATTTGGCCCAGATTGCTGATTTTCAATTTTTTTTTTTTTTTTTTAGACTTTTGACTTTTATTGTCTTGCACAAATGCAGACATTTGGCCCATCATTTCTGATTGAAATGTAGACTTCTGACCCCTAGCATTTGTGCTTGTAATTTGAATCTGCCAGGGTACACCATGTACACCTGTACCCGTTACCCTGCCAAGTACAAAATTCATCAACTTCTTTAGTCTCCGTGCAACAGGGTACTATACTATAGGGGAAAACATCACATTATCATGTTTGTGCCAAAGGTGTCCAGTCATGAAAGTCTAGACTATTAAACCAATAGTGAGCTGTATTTGCAGTTCTGGGAGTGCACACCTCTTCTCCCAGAACTGCAACATCAAAATCTGATAAATTAAGGAATTGAGCCATATTCCTACATTAGATTATAATCATGTTGGTGGCACGTACCTGTGTCCAAAATAAAACTCACCAGTGTGATGAATGACTTTGCCAGGTAAACATCTCACAGGCTAATCAGTAAATGATGTCTATATTAAACAAAGGATTTTATTCAAATTATAATCATCTGTTATTCATACATCTTTTGATTTTTTAATACTCTAACATATTTGCTCATTTTATAATTGAATGTAATTATCTCTAATAACAACATGCTTATTTTCTGACTTGCCAATATTTCCCCGTACTGCCATTTATTTAGTCTCAGTTACTCAGACTCTCAAAGCAGGAGGCTCTTCTAGGAGACCACCCAGCCAGGATCTCCCTTGGGGAGGTGTTGTAGGCAGAGCCCCCTGGGTAACTGAGACTATCACTAGTACCAGTTAATAAATCCATGACCACGATGCCCTTAGCAGTGACAACGATATGTTACATGGTACTATATAGGCTACAGGTACATGCAGAAATCTTCCACCATAACAGATTTCAGCTATTGTCTCTCAGTATATATAGAGTCTTTATATATAATAGTCCCATGTAACCTATTGCTATCACTGCTGAGGTTGCCATGGATACCTCCAACATATGGTATAAAGACCAGTAAATTTCACCATATTTATGAATAATTTTATATTTTTATCTTGACGATAACTAGTAAGCTGAGATTCAAACATGATACATTCTGACCTCTGGCCAAGGATGGTTGTCAGGCACATAGTGTAGTGTCCCACTGACAAGGACTGTAGTTGTGTAACATTATGTAAGACTGGTGATACAGCTATACAGGGTAAATTTACAATTCAACAAAGCTGGTCACTCAGTATTTGCATCTTATTCAAAAAGACATGATTCCTATACAAATAAATACTGGTGAATAAAAAAAGGTAACTGTCTAGATTTAAAAAAAAAAATGAGTCACCTGTGTGAATATTTAAAAATCAGACTAAGTGCATATAATATAATGATTTATATGTAATAGATGTAATGTTTTGAATTTTTCATCCCCAAAAATGTCATGAATGAATATTCAATATGCAACAGGTTTGGCAACACATGTCTGTATGATAAACACGTCTTAATGGATGTCCAAGGTCACACCTGTCACGAGCATGGCATGGCGTACTTCGTGACATGCTGGGTACGAGCACGGTGTACTCGTGACAAGCGCTGGGTACGAGAACGACGTGCTCGTGACCAGTGCCTGTCAGCAGACTCGGCCTATTTTAAAGCAGACATGATATGCACACTGTCATATTTCTCAACATTTGCAATAGCAACATAATTTTATCCCCAGTCCAAAAAAAGTGGATTTACAATTGAATGGCTGAAATATTTTAACTTTTATGTGTATTTATAGTCTATGAAAGATGAATGCAAATATTAATTAGCAAAAATATGCAAAGCATGATGCAATGTATATGACCTTTGACCTCATCAATGGTCATTGATTGTCATGGGCGATCGCTTGTCCAAAGGTCATCTTGATAGTATTATTTCAAGGTACAGGTTACAACTTACGTCATTGTTTGAGTAGGCAAATAGCAAATGTAAAAATTCCGTTTTCCATTGGCAGTCAGTGACTTACATGTGTCACACCTTTTGAGTTGACCAAGTCAAGGAAAGATATATCCACACCACCTTTGCATCGGGTAAGATTGTAAGATTTTTATGTGATTTTTAAAAATGTTTTTTTTAAAAAAAATTATAGTAATAGAAAAGTTATTTTATACATCCGATTTTTTTCAGAATACAGGTTTGTCAATATAGTATATGTGATGTACACATGTCTGTGGTTTTATCTCTGATTACTTTATTCACGCATGTTTGGTCATGGCCACTGACTTTTCATGTTATTTAAAAATGATATTTGTGTCATGATTAAATATTTTATAGAAAGTTTTTGGTTAGAATTAAATTGTTGTAACAGTATGAAAGAGGGGTTGCCTTGGCATTTCACACATGTGACATAACCTCAGTCACTTGTGAGCTAATATTCTATTCCCGGATGGTAATATTCTAGTCTAGGATGATTATAATGTAATACAAAATAATGACGTTATTAGGTATATATACGATAATTATTCAAAAAATACCTTTGCCAGTGATTGCTCCGGAAAATATTCTGGAGTGTATATTCTGGAGTATATTCCGGAGCGATCACCAGCAACTGTATTTTTTGAATAATTATCGTATGTATACCTAATAACATCATTATTTTGTATTGTCATGAATATTACAGCTAAAACAGGGAGAGTTGGCCAGAAGACTGTCCATGACACACATTTAATGATGAACACCAATCATGTGACAAGTTGAAGTTTGTTATTTTACTCACAAGGCAAGAACATTTTTATTGCTGTACACAGCAGGATTGTGATTGAAGAGAGAGTTTTGTTAATGTTCATTCAAATTTGAAACTTCCCTCAATAACAATCATGCTATGTTTCAGCAATAAAAGTGTTGTTGTCTATCAAGTAAAACAACAAACTAAACTTGAAAAAATGATCAACTTTAATCGTAAATGTATAATAGTCTTCTGGTGAACATTGGCTGTTTTAGCCTGGAGTTAGCTCATGAGTAACTGTGGACATAACATTGTTTACACATGGTCAGACAACTTCACATGCAAACTAAACTATCATAGAGCTAGCCTCCTATGTGCCCAGTTGTAGACAGTTAACATGTTGTTTATCAGTTGGAAAGTAAACAATTGAAGCCACCACCAAAATCATCAAGTCCATGTGTAATATTTTTTTTGGCAGAAGCCTGTTTCTACTGCACTGTGAAAGAATAGTAAAAAAAATAATGCTTGATATCACTTTTCAATGTGATTGGGTAAAGGATACTGTAGTTTAGTCCCTATGTGGTATTTGTTATGATTTACACCTCCACTCACCATAGAGACCACATTGGCATCCTGACTGAGGGTCCTGCTGTATGAGTTGTACTTGTTCTGTTAAAGCCAGTCTGATTAAAATCTGATGTGGTGAAAGTGGCTAGATGCCTTTATTTACCTCTATTTCCATTGTTTTGTGTCGTTTGTTTTGTTTCGGGTGGTCGTGGGGAGGCAGTTATCACCCAGAACAAAATAAACGACACAAAACAATGGAAATAGGTATAAATAAAGGCATCTAGTCACTTTCACCACATCAGATTTGAATCAGATTGTGTTAAAGCTAACTAGTTCTTTCATCTTGAACAGCTTCCAGGAAACTTTATTCTACTGAAAAAAAAATGGCATCAACAGAAGTAAATGAAAAAATGTACCAATACCAAGACAGTCTGCCTTCACTACCAGTTCCACCATTACTGAAAACACTGGACAAGTATTTAGAATCAGGTACATTTTCTCTTTCTAACTCCTTTTAAAGCTGTACTAGTTATAACAACCTAGGGTATTTTTTTGTCATCATTATACAACCAACGATATAATTACTGAAAATTCTTAAAATACCAGAGATTGTATATGTTAATTAGAGGTCTATTTCATCTATAAGTAGTAATAAGTTGAAACTATATGATTCAATAGGGTGCTGTTTTTGGTTGCAGACTCAAAAATCAATTTGATGGGATATATTGAACCATGCTATGTGTACTGTTTGCTGACAGGTTATTAATAGTTTGCAGGATGTACAAACAAAACAATTTCAAAATGACATTCCAGTTGCAGCCAGTACAGTGCAGTGTTTACACCATATCAGCTGTGCTAAAGGAGCTTCTTGAGATAGTAACACCAAGACAAGTCTCTGGGCTGAGCGACTTGAGGCTTGAGTAGAATAAACAAAAATGCTGACTCATCATTTTTTCAGTACAGTCGCCAACAGAGATTCTGTTTTCCTAATTGAATTTTTAAAAAAATGAATGAATACAATAAACGAATGGCAATATTTTCAGTTTTATTTGATGATGTTAATTTTATCTGGGTGATGTACAATTTGGCATATTTACCACTACATATCCACTTTTGTGTTTCCCTAAATCTTTTTCTTTAAATCTGTTTTTTATTTTGAAAAGCAGAAATTTGATTGTCCAACATTAACCTTTACATGTAATATAATCTTATTGAAATCTTGGAGAAAGGTTATGATCACCAAGGGTATATTAACAAAAGAGGCTGTGAAGAACAAGTACAGTAGATGTTAAATATAAGCAAACTGAGGACAGTCTTCAATCTTGATTAGATTTTAACCATATTTTTACGTCGTCTTCAGAATTTTCTGCTACTTGTCATGTTACTTGGGTACAATTTTGTAGACCTCACGATTACTGTATACTAGTATATCATTTTAGCCTTGTCAACTTTGTAATTATTATCGTTTTAGTCATATACTGTAGTCGTTATTTTTAATCTTTTTTACTTTGTAATGTTTGTTATACTAGCCATATAACTTGTTGTAATTGTCATGTGTGAATATTTAGCATTGTAAAGAGCACAGAGATTTAGTGCAGTGCACTTGTTAATTAAAGTGGCCATATGGATGAGGATTGGGTATTTATGTTGGATTTTTAATTCATAAAACAATTTTATCATGGCATCCTACTTGAAAAAAACCCCAATGTGAAACAACATTGACTATGTCTGTGTTTGTAACTCAATACATTGCAAAAAGTAAAGAAAGTGTAAAAAGTTTGTTATTGTACGTACAACAACAAACATTTTGCACATTTATTATGCTTCTTCAACTTATTAAGTTACAAAAAAAAAAGACTCAGAATATTTTGTTTGACATTGATTTTTCAAGAAGGGAGCCATGCCATGATTTCTAAATCCAAAATCCAAAATAAATACCAATCCTCATCCACATGGCCATTTTAAGAAATTAAATTATTACTTTTAGTCATTTTAATTTGACTTATTTATTTGTTGTAGTGAAACCATTTGTAACTAAAGAGGAGTACAAACATACTGAGGAAGTTGTGAGTGAATTTGGGAATGGTATTGGTAAACAACTTCATGCCAAATTAGAAGAACGAGCCAAACAACAAAGAAACTGGGTAAGCTTATGATTCTCTACTCCAAATTATGATGATCCTTGATATGGGAAACTATGGTAATAATTGCGTTTGTTTGTTTGTTTGTTTGTTTTGTTTGTTTGTTTGTTTGTTTGTTTGTTTGTTTGTTTGTTTGTTTGTTTGTTTGTGTACTTCTTTTGTCATGTCTTTGTCTCTTTCTTTCTCAGTCTTTATCTGTCTGTTTCTTTCCCACTATTTTATCTATCTATCTATCTATCTATATCTATCTATCTATCTATCTATCTATCTATCTATCTATCTATCTATCTGTCTATCTATCTATCTATCTATCTATCTATCTATCTATCTAGCTGTCTGTCTGTCTCTGTCTGTCTGTCTGTCTGTCATCAATATATTTCAATAAGCAGTGCTACTGGAATGACAAACATTTTTGCATGGATCATATCAGTGCAATGGGGCCATCTGAAAACTTTTTGTGCACGTTATAATAAAATATAAATTTGGTATAATTTCATTCATTCATTCATTCATTCATTCATCCATCCACCCACCCAACTTCCCTTCCTCCCACCCACCCACCCACGTCCATCCATCCATCCATCCATCCATCCGTTCATTCATTCATTCATTCATTCATTCATTCATTCATTCATTCATTCTTATATGACCAAGTATTTTGATTTTAGTGGAACAAATAAAAGATGTACAACCTCCGAGTGTATTTATATGCAGAAACTGATAAAACTACTTTCAGGTTTTGACAAAACAGCTAGCAGAAACTTGAAATAAAAGACTTACGTCATTGTATAGATATCAGGAAATATCACCCTGACTTTGCCAACGCACAGCTAAAGTGCTCAGCCAGCTGCTAGACTGACAACATGTGATTGATGGAGACTAGACTGGGGTCAATGACCTGTGATAAGATAACCGCGATACAGCTTTCAGACAATTCCCATTGTGTACATAGTTAAGTTTGGATAAGTTTAGGTCATAACCTATTTCGCTGTAACAGTTACGTTATTCAAGAAATTCACTGCCCATTCTCAGATAAAATCACACCATAAAAAATTTTTTGAAACAGAAGTTGATTATGATATGATAAAATTAATATGTGTTTTATGCAATATCTTAAATCTCTTGCTCTTGCAATCTTTCCAGTTTCATCATTTTATTCTGTGTGTTCAAAAGTGGTTATATGATTCAAGTGAATTGATACTCACTCACAATAGTCTGAAAGATTTTGGATTTTGTCCAACATTGAAGATTCAATCATTTACACTACATGGCATGGATCATATTGGAACTAGACTGACTACATATCGATAGACTGATATTTAATGCCTAATCCTACCTCAGTTAAGTCTTTATTTGTAGATTTTTTTATATATGTTACACAATGCTAAGCAGTGTGCCCTCGTATGATACCCAAATTTTATTGTTGTGTGTGAAAATGATAAAAACTGACATTTCTTGTGAGTCACCACATGGTAATTTATAAGAGATAGTGGAACAAATTTGTGTACGTCACTAGAAATTGTGTGCGTCAGTGCAGTGGTGTTCAAATTGGCTCAGATGACTCACAGATGATAATGTGAACAATAGCCAGGCCAGACAGACTGACTGATAAGAAGGTAAAAACAGGATACACGCATAGATGAAATATAGGATAAAATGAAATGATGCAAGGTTTAAAATTCAAGGTCATATCAGTTTATCTTTTAGTTTGATATGATACAATGGGTAGACAAGAGATAAATAACATTTAGGGTGGGCCCTTTTTAGTCCTCTCCCGGACGAAGTCCGGGACGGGGACTTATGGATTGGGTTCCGCCCATCCATTCGTCTGTCCGTTCGTCCGGAGCCATTTCTTAAAGATGCCTGGACCTTAGAAGCTCTAGACGTTTTTACTTGTAAAGCCAATTTTTAGGCTATTTAGAGCCGATCATGCAATAACTTCAAGATATCACCATCAATATAAAAAAATTAAACCATTCTTTTTACATATGTTTGAAATATGTTCTTAAATAAGTTAAATGGCATCATTATAGTAAAGGTCAGCACATCTTATGGTTGTATCTTTGGCAGGGAAGAGTTGGAGAGTTTCTTTACTTTAAGAGTCTTTTAAGGCAAGTTTTAGACTATCCTGGCAAGAATTTCACATCCCTAATAAAAGACAGTACATCTAAAATTAGCAATTAATGTTTAAGAAAAGTTTATAATATCATTATGACAGTAAAAAATTGGTGCATCTGATTGTCGATGGACTGCATGAGTGACCTGAGGTGAGGTACTCCCAGCACTTAGCAGGTCTCTCCCTAGCAGATGCAGAGATGTTTTGGCTCTCTATTATGGCAATTTTAGGTTATTCATAGCCTTTGCATGTAAGATTATATTTCACAGCTTCGAAAAGCTTAAGTTAATGTAAATAGTAAATATGTTTTGCATAGCACATAAAAATGGGCCAGGTAGTGTCAGTAACATTGATATAGTGGCATTACTGTTGTAAACATAGTCAACTCAGACCACTGGTAGTTAGAGAATGTAAGGTCCTCATACCTACTACACGTCACATATTATGTATAATACAAACTAAAATCTGATGAGATGTGTGATGATTTGTAATAAATGTCGATAACATGTAATGTCCAAAATAGAAAGAATACAATGTACTATATGAATCCCTTCATACTAAAGAGTAGAACAATTTAGATTAACTTCTTTGTGAAATACTAAAGTATTTACATGACACATGTTCTGTCACTAGTGTGGTAGGTAATACATTGTATATTTATATGTAAAGTTATGTTTGAGCGTCACTCCAGAGTTGAGGTGAAGTATTATCTAAAAAATGTGGACAAGAAAAAATTCCACAGTTCGGACAAGATCATTCCACGTACTGTAGATTCATGGATTTTTCTTCCATCAAAATCAAAACACAATGACCCTCCGTATCCAAAATTATCCAAACAGGATGACCCCCTCCCCCTACTGCCAATTTTGAAAAACAGACAGGGCGGTGAACCTCCTACTAACAACTAAACCCCCCCCCCCCCCCCCCCCCAGCTGAGAAATTGACCCATAGAAGTAAGTGGTCTATTCAAGTGCATTACTAAAATAGCTCAGTGATGTGTATTTCATTTTTTGATTCTCTACCCCTAGCTTGAAGCTTGGTGGGAAGAAGTTGCATACATGTCATGTAGGGAGCCAATAGCAGTCAATATAAACTTTGGTGGTCCATATCCATTTCATGAAGACATCTGGCCATCCAAACCTGGATCTCAACTCTATAGGATGTCCATGCTGCTATGGTCCTATGCTAAGTTATGGCTCATGTTTCGAAGGTAAGTGAGACTCGGATCTCAACTACACCGGATGTCCATGCTGCTATGGTCCTATGCTAAGTTATGGCTCATGTTTCGAAGGTAAGTGAGACTCGGATCTCAACTACACAGGATGTCCATGCTGCTATGGTCCTATGCTAAGTTATGGCTCATGTTTCAAATGTAAGTGAAACCTGGATCTCAACTACACAGGGTATTCATGCTGCTCTCGTCCTATGCCAGGTTATTGCATATCTTTACCTCTACCTGTATAAAACACCAACTGTACGTAGTATACCAGTGTTGACCAGATGGGGGCGCTATACTCAACAAGTTTTCCATGTAGACTACTGGGAGTATTTGGTATGATGAGCAGTCTCCAAAATTGAATTGAATTCTGTCAACATCTGTATTAAAAATGTTGTTAACATGCACTTTTCGTCTGTTGGGGGTGCTATCTAGTAAAATTGACTGTTTTTGACCTTTCAGGGAGGAGATGCCAGTGGACAAAGCTAGGGCCTTGGGCAACAAACCAATGTGTATGAACCAATACTATGATTTATTTAACGTCTGTAGAATTCCTGGAGTTGCATCGGATACCATCATAAGAAATCATAAAACTGGTAAGACGTGTTTATAAACTATAAACTATAAACTATACAGAAAAACAATTTTACTTCCCACACAGGTTCGTGTTGGCAATATTGTAAACCACTCAGAGTTGTGACAACAATATAACTTAATATCGTTTTCCAAAAAAGGGCCAATAAAATGAAGTTCAAAATATCATGCACAATTGTTATTAGATATTTTATGCTGTGTGTATATTTTTCTCAGCATATTTTTCTAAACTAGAAATTACCTTTTTCAATTAATCTGTTGATTTTAAGAGGATGTTATTTTCATATAGAATATATGGATCAGTTGAATTCAGATATTTGATTTTATATAGGTTGTTGACATAACCCCTTAACCCCCACAAACGTATTATTGACTGTATGCAAAAGTTAGTTTGGAATGGAGCCCTCTAGTGGCAGTGTTTATGTCCCAGTTTGGTGTTGGAAACTAATGTAGATAAACAAACTATAGACTGTGTAGGGTCTATGAACAAACTCATTCTTGCTGCAATGGTTAATTTGGAATGGCGCCCTCTAGTGGCAATGCTAATATCCCATTTTGTTGTCAGAAACTGGTCAGACATCTAAAAGAAGCTCTTAAATAATTGTTTGTAAATGGGAATCAATAGTAACTGTTTAATGGGTTACAATTTATTAATATGTTATTTATTTCCTCTAACAGAGAGTGAAGGTTCCTGTCCATGTAACATTGTCATTTTTAGGAATGGTTACATGTTTACATTAGACATAGTGAAAAATGGTGAGCCTGTTACTCCACCAGAATTTTATAAGTAAGTACAAGTTTATTTCAACATACTGTAGTAAATACATCGCCTATAAAGTATTATATGCCTGACATGTAGATCATGAGGCTGTTTGTGGTATGATTTAAATGTTGATGTGTGTAATTAAGGAAAAAAAAAAAAAATTGTTTCTGGTCAGCACATGCATCACTTAAATACCCTCAAGTTTTTTTGTGTGTGTGTGTTTGTCCAGCCCATGCATGATGCAGTCTGCAGATCCGGGGGGAGGGGACACAAAAATAACCCTACTTCAGTGAAGACAACTGCAGAACCAATCATGCACAAGAAAATGACGTCTGCCCCAACATACACACTTGCTCTAACATACTAAATAAAAAGAACAGTAACTGTCATAAATAGTAGACATGTTTGTTGAGAATGAAAAAAAAAAAATTGTTGTACCACTTTAGACAAAATGTCCTGACCAGAAACAATTCTTTCTTCTTCTTTTTTGACCTTAAAGTGCATTATCTTTTCAAGCACTTGAAGATGTCAACAACTTTTTTTCTTCAGTTTTTGTATCTTTTTCTTTCTGTGTTTTTTTCCCTGCTGCTGTCTTTTTGTAATTGTCTTTTGGAATGTTTTTTGCATCCAAGTTTGTCCTTGGTGTTGGATATACTCTTTTTATGTTTGTACATTTATTTGGAAGATTGGCCTTCTGTCTAAATCTGTTTCAAAACAAAGTAAAGTGAATAAATCATAAATAAATAATTGAGGAATATTTCCTTGTTCATCTACTGTCCATTTTCTATAGTTCTATAGTTCTACTCAAATTAAAAAATATATAAATACTAAAAAAAAAAATAAAAAAAAAAATAATACATTGCAAAAAAAAGAACAAAAATAAAAAAAAGAGGAGTCAAAATGTAAAATATACAAATGAGATTTTTTCCTTGTTTCAACACATGACCTGCTACATTTTCATCCCATTTGATGTAATGAAAAGCCCTAAAATTTAACCTTGGACACATATTTAGCATTTTGGTTTAGTATTTGTTAATTTTAAACAATTTGTTAGATTGTGTGTTATCAGTTCAATGGTGCCATAGAACTTTAATTGCTAATAAAGTTGCTAGAAATTTAACCTTATTTTGAAAATACTTTTTTTTTTAAATTTGTAATTTTGAATTCTTTGTTTTCTGTGCATATAAACAGATACCTGACTTATTTCAAGTATCTAAAAATGTAATTTTCTTTATTAATATGTGATTGTTCACAGACAACTGACTTACATTAAGTCTGTATGTGATAGCAGACCACCAGGTCCAGGTGTTGGGGCACTAACTGCCTGGGATAGAACTTCATGGGCCAAGGTAAGTTTGAATGAGTATTTCAGAGCTAGTGACGTGCCAAAATGAGAACAATGGGCCAAGATAAAATTGTTAAAAGAAGTGTTCCAGGAATAGACACTCTATGGGCAACCTCTAGTGATGACATCATTTTTATCCTAAGCTCTTTTTCTTGTAGTTTTCTTGGTGATGAGATTAGGGTGATCATTACGTGTTTTCCCATAAACCCATGCAGGAAATGACTGAATACATATGAAGTGATTATTTTATCACCCAGTGTCATATTTAATTTGATAGTAGTAATTGATACACAGAAATACCTATGGACTTTCCCTTTATCATTTTGGTGTCCATATTTTTCATTCATATTGTGTTACACGCATACAATGATATGAAATTTCTCTTCAGCATCATTGTAGAATTGTTTATCCATACAGATCATATGAATAGATTATCTATATCTTTAAAGGACCACTCAGTTTATTTCTTAAAAAGTTGGTGAATAATGTGACTGTTATCAATTCATTCTAGTGTGAGTCTAGAGTAATTGATTTGATTGATGCCATGATAGTGCATTGTCATTGTTATGTTTACTCCATTATTTACAGGCAAGGCAGCATCTGATTGAAATAGATCCAGACAATAAGAAGAGCCTTGATGTCATAGAAGCAAGCATCATTGCCATGGTGATGGATATGGACAATTCTCCATCAACTGGAGAAGAGGTATTCTGCATAGTCTTGATTACAATGGAAACTATATTTACAAGAATACATAATTTAGAAATGAACGATTTGCCTCTAACATTAAACCGAACTTGGACAGTGTGTAATACTAAAAACTTCCAATAGGCGCATGTTCTGCCCAAAAATTTCCTCTGCATGTATATGAGATTTCAGCTTGATAGCAATATCAAGGCAATGGTACTTGCATGAAAGATGGGCTATACAATATAGTAGACCTGAACTACTAACGTTGAAAAAAAAAATTAAAAATTAAAAATTAAATTAGAAATTTTGAAATGTTATTGTTTTCCACTCAAAATTCCCTCAATATGTATCTACAGGATTTCAACTAGCCATGACTAAATAGTTATGTACTGTCACACACTTTGGTTGGTAAAATAATTCAGCGTTGGTTGTACACAGTGTTTGTATATGCATTTTATTTATTTCCATAACTCTCTTGGGGCTTTTTGATATGAACATTTGACAGTACTCACAGTCTCGGTTACCCAGATTCTCATTGTTGGGGGCTAGACCCACCTATTGAGACTCTGGGACATTATGTTGTTACCTATCGTAAGGAACAATATGGCCACTGTTGAGATCTGTGACAGTTGCTGATTGGATGAAAAGGGTTCTATATTTTCATTATCATAAACTCTATATATTTAACATAAATTATGGTGCAAACTTTTGAAAATTGTCTTTGTGTTCTTAAATTAACCAAAACACTCTTAGCAAGAGTTGCCACCATGTGATTTTACTAGACAGGTGAAGTTGTAGGTCGACAGTCTCTCTGCACAGCCATCTTGTAACAATCACTGATGTTGTAACATCCCAGACTTTCTGCTTAGGGCTGTGAGTTTGGGTAACCGAGACTGTAGTATTCATAGTAATAGATACGACACAGGTAATCCAGCCTTCGGTTTACTTAGATATATGCAAACTAACTCTATTGTTCTTCAATGTGGTAGATTACACAAGTGGATGATAGCGGTTCCTCTGTTGTGTGATTCTAATCACCCTGTAATCAACATGGTGTAAATATTGGAAGTCCCAAAACAGCACTACTAGTTCATGGAATTCTAAATAAACTAGTTTTCAGAGACGCCTCCCTACTGAGACTATAATTAAACCAATGTCCATTCAATAGCTTTCAATGTGGTAGATTACACAAGTGGGTGATAATGGTTCCTCTGTTGTGTGATTCTAATCACCCTGTGATCAACATAGCATGAACATTCGAAGTCCCAAAACAACTCTGCAAGTTCATGGAACTCGGAATAAACCAGTTTTCAGAGACACCTCCCTACTTAGACTCAAACTTATCACTGTTGTATCAACATGTTTAGGACAATAGTTTTAGTTTGTGTCTATCTTAGAAAACTGAAGACTCAGCTACCAGGGTAATATTATGTTTTTGGATTGAAAACCAAGATGAGACATATAAAACAGTCTTAAAAACTAAACTTTTTAATCTTTTCTGAACTATGATTTTATCTTTGTATTAATTATCAGATTGCTGAAATGTCACTGTGTGGATCTGATGTCTACAATCGCTGGTTTGATAAGTCTTCCTGTATTATAGTGTACAGCAATGGAGTAGTTGGCTGTAACTGTGATGTAAGTCGAAGTTTAAATTTGCCATATGGATGACAAATGGGTATTCAATTTGGATTTTTAATTCATAGAAATTTACTATGCTTTTATACTTGGAAAAACAATGTGGAACAACATATACTGTAAATCCTTGTTTGTTATGAAAAAAAATGAAAAACATTAAACATATTTAATATAATTGTTACTGTATGCACAATAACAAACTTTTCACACATGTTTAGCTTGTTGTAATTTATTGAGTTGCAAACATCTATTTGGTTGATGTGGTTCTGCATTGTTTTTTCAAGTAGGAAAAGATACTAAAGTTGTCTTAAGAATTCAAAATCCAGAATAAAATACCCATTTGTCATCCATATGACCACTTACACTGCAAATTGTCTTCCACTTTATGAATTTGGATATGCTTAAATAATTTTCAGTAAATACAATGTTTGTTTCTATATGAAAAAAATTGTCCAGTTTGTAATAAAGCCATTTTAATTACAATTGTAGGGATTGAGACAAAGAAGAGGAAATTTCTAGTTAAGAAACCTTGACACTGTCCACTATGTAACAGGAAACTTCCTTGTGATTAAATTTCTTAGAAAATAGTATTTATAAGTACCTATATGCATCACCATGAACACACTTTCAGCTTCTTTGTAAAGGACTCTTGACTTGATCTTGTTCATTAGAACGGTTACTATGGTGCAGAAAATTTCCTTCAGTGTAATTTTTCTTGGAAATGAAGATAAATGCTGTCAGTTTGCATTATTTCTCTTTCAACATGAAATTGAAAATTACTTGAAGGTTATCATCCTTTTAACAATGTCAGAAACTGTAAGAAATTATCATAACTAACTTTTATAGTCTTTAATAATTTTATTGAAAGATTTGAACTGATAAAATGTGAATTTTCTGTCTCATTTATCATCGTAGCATGCACCAGCTGATGCAATAGCTGCCATATATGGTGTGAACTACCTGCATAAATTTCTACGAAATGCTGACTACACATGGATGGTAAGGGAATTAAACAATTCAATTGATACAATTATTCATAATTCTCTTTCTTTTTGATATTGTTCTGTAAAATACAGCTGAGCAAAGGTTCAGTGGTAATCAGTATAACAAGTTATAATCTATTTGCTAAGTGTTATCAGTTGTTAACATAATATCAATACACATAATGATTGAAGTTATTAAATTTGCAAATTGAAATGATAAAATTATCAGTATTAGATTAGATTAGATTAGATTAGATTAGATTAGATTAGATTAGATTACATATACTGTATTGTCCATAAAAACATGGAAATTCATTCATCTTCATCCAAGATGAATTTCCTTGTTTTTATCAAGTTGAAGTTGTTGTTTTTTTAACTCTTTTTCTTATATCTTTAATGTAATTTATATAAATGTCACTTAAGCTTATGTTGGATGCCTTGAAACAATGTTTTAATACATGTAAATATGTTTATGTCAAAAATTCAGGAAAACCCACTACCAGAACAAAATCCAGCAGATCCTGAGGAACTTAAATTTAACATTGATGAAAGAATACAGAGTAACATCCAAGAATCTGCTGAGCAGTACATGAAACTGGTAAGAATGGAATCATATAAATTGCAAATATTCATAGTGACAATTCAGTCAATTCATCTTATGAACAATGCATATTATTACATATGTACCAGTCATTACTTGCTCTGGTTCATGTGCATACTAGTAGCATTTGCACACAGTGTGGTGCAGTGCCAAAAACTATATTGCATACCTGCATGCAAATGGTATGCAAATGAGGGATTTGATTGTTTTGACTAAACATATCTAATATATGCACTTAATGTATGGGTACTTGCAGTCGTGTTTGCTGTGTATTCTGCTACCCTCATGAAAGTACTACACCACAGAGAAACAATCATGCAAATACCCAAAGTACACCACACTTTACATTCATGTGTCATAGTGTTCTGTCATATATTTATAATGTAGGGACTTTATCTATTTTGAGAAGTAAGAAGACAAGGTTGTGGAAAATAAATTGCTGAATTTTTAAATATATGTATCAGTCTTCTTAAGTGTCACTGGTGTGATACATTGTAATGAATACTTGTAATAGACAGCTGAAACTGAATCTGGGACTTTCTAAACAACATGAAAATTACTTTCTGAAAATAATGTTTGTGAAAATTACCATTCTTTTTTTTCAGGCTAATAATGTGGAAGTAGTTTATCAACCATTTCATGGTTATGGAAAGAAAGTGTTGAAGACTTTCCGAATTCATCCTGACACTTTCATTCAACAAGTCTTGCAGTTGACATATTATAAACTTCATAGAAAGTAAGTCTTGTAGCTGACATACTATAAACTTCATAGAAAGTAAGTCTTGCAGCTGACATACTATAAACTTCATAGAAAGTAAGTCTTGCAGTTAACATACTATTAACTTCATAGAAAGTAAGTCTTGCAGTTAACATACTATAAACTTCACAGAAAGTAAGTCTTTCAGTTAAGATACTATAAACTTCATAGAAAGTAAGTCTTGCAGTTAACATACTATAAACTTCACAGAAAGTAAGTCTTTCAGTTAACATACTATAACTTCACAGAAAGTAAGTCTTGCAGTTAACATACTATAAACTTCATAGAAAGTAAGTCTTGCAGTTAACATACTATAAACTTCATAGAAAGTAAGTCTTGCAGTTAACATACTATAAACTTCATAGAAAGTAAGTCTTGCAGTTAACATACTATAAACTTCATAGAAAGTAAGTCTTGCAGTTAACATACTATAAACTTCATAGAAAGTAAGTCTTGCAGCTGACATACTGTAAACTTCATAGAAAGTAAGTCTTGCAGTTAACATATTATAAACTTCATAGAAAGTAAGTCTTGCAGCGGACATACTATAAACTTCATAGAAAGTAAGTCTTGCAGCGGACATACTATAAACGTCATAGAAAGTAAGTCTTGCAGCTGACATACTATAAACTTCATAGAAAGTAAGTCTTGCAGCTGACCTACTATAAACTTCATAGAAAGTAAGTCTTGCAGCTGACATACTTTAAACTTCATAGAAAGTAAGTCTTGCAGCTGACATACTTTAAACTTCATAGAAAGTAAGTCTTGCAGCTGACATACTTTAAACTTCATAGAAAGTAAGTCTTGCAGCTGACCTACTATAAACTTCATAGAAAGTAAGTCTTGCAGCTGACATACTATAAACTTCATAGAAAGTAAGTCTTGCAGTTAACATACTATAAACTTCATAGAAAGTAAGTCTTGCAGTTAACATACTATAAACTTCATAGAAAGTAAGTCTTGCAGCTGACATACTATAAACTTCATAGAAAGTAAGTCTTGCAGTTAACATACTATAGACTTCATAGAAAGTAAGTCTTGCAGCTAACTTACTATAAACTTCATAGAAAGTAAGTCTTGCAGCTGACATACTATAAACTTCATAGAAAGTAAGTCTTGCAGCTGACATACTTTAAACTTCATAGAAAGTAAGTCTTGCAGTTGACATACTATAAACTTCATAGAAAGTAAGTCTTGCAGCTGACATACTGTAAACTTCATAGAAAGTAAGTCTTGCAGTTGACATACTTTAAACTTCATAGAAAGTAAGTCTTGCAGTTAGCATACTATAAACTTCATAGAAAGTAAGTCTTGCAGCGGACATACTATAAACTTCACAGAAAGTAAGTCTTGCAGCGGACATACTATAAACTTCATAGAAAGTAAGTCTTGCAGCGGACATACTATAAACTTCACAGAAAGTAAGTCTTGCAGCTGACATACTGTAAACTTCATAGAAAGTAAGTCTTCCAGTTAACATACTATAAACTTCACAGAAAGTAAGTCTTGCAGTTAACATACTATAAACTTCATAGAAAGTAAGTCTTGCAGCTGACATACTATAAACTTCATAGAAAGTAAGTCTTGCAGTTAACATACTATAAACTTCACAGAAAGTAAGTCTTGCAGTTAACATACTATAAACTTCATAGAAAGTAAGTCTTGCAGTTAACATACTATAAACTTCATAGAAAGTAAGTCTTGCAGTTAACATACTATAAACTTCATAGAAAGTAAGTCTTGCAGTTAGCATACTGTAAAGTAAACTAAACTACATAGAAATTATGTTGCGGCTCCAGAACTTATGACAGTTAGGAGTACTTTTAGTTTTGGCATTGACTGTCTACCTCTGTCTCAACATCAACAGAAAATAAAGTGTTCTTCTTTCTTCACACCCAGCAGTTGTCCTTTATAATTGGTGTGTCCACTGACCAAAGTGTGTCAGTATTTTTATTCCCTTTACAAACTTGCTCAGTTGATCTAAATGTGCAAAACACTTATTATACAAACTTAGATCACGGAAATCCATTGTTAGTGTGGTTAAAATGCAAGAAATAGTTACAGTGTCAGGAGTTATGATAAGATGGGGGTTGTTTTCCACTTGAGAGGAAATCCTAATTATACAGTATAGAAATAAAATAACTTTTTCTCTTCTATATTTATAAAGACCTGCTCCCACCTATGAGACTGGTACCACTAGACAGTTTTACCATGGAAGAACAGAGACAGTGAGATCATGTACAGTGGAATCTCTTGATTGGTGTAAATCGGTACTGGATAAGAAGGTTCCGGTAAGAAATACAGTTTAGTTTAAAAATGCTTTCATTCTAAGATTGTCCACAAGTATATTCCTCAGTATTTTGCATACTTAGTAGTGTACACAACTGTATTCATGATGTTTTGACATTATAACAAGTTAGAGCAACAATAAGCCTCTCCAAAATTTGCCATGGTGGCACTCTACTTCCTGTCTGTGTGTACCTTGGGGGTATACATAGTATAGATACTCAGTTAATCATAGAGCACTGTTGTTTTCCCCCATGTCTGAACAATACAAAAAACATCCCTGATTTACACTTCTACAGAATACTAAGGGACAAAGCTCTTAAGAAACAGTACTATGAGGTGATGATACCCCCAATTTGATTGATGGCGCTGTATTCTTAATTTCCTGTTTTCAGTCTGGAATGACCTATTGATTAATCATTCAATATGCTTCATACAATACAGCTATCTAAGAAATTAGAGTTGTTCAAAAAGGCTGCAGAGAAGCATACCAAGTTGATGTTTGAAGCTGTCAGTGGCCACGGCTATGATAGGCATTTATTAGGCTTGCAGATCTTAGCTAAATCCACCGGAATTACAATGCCAGCAATATTTCTTGACCAGGCATGGACAAAAAGGTTAGAATTTGATGATACGTTAGGCCTAAAAAAAAATTGTTTGGTTCGGGTTACCTGACCCCACCTAGTTTTTCACGCTGACCCTAAACTTTTGTTAACATATCTGAGGGGAAAAAATAATAAAGTCACGAAAAAAGTGAAGGTTTGCAAGAAATAGTGGATGTGGAAACTGACATCAGCTTAAAAGACAATATAAAACTGTTCTTCCAATCTGTAATGGCTGTACATCTGATGAGAAGAAACCAATAACATATGGAGACCATATGGAAAACAACAGAAAAGATAATTACCTGACCCAGACACTCACATATGAAAAAAAAAATCAAAAAAAATCTACATACCCCACCTATTCTAAAATTGAGCGTAATCGAAACCACACAATTTTTTGTTTGGCCTCAAAAATGATTTTGTTGAAACATGTGACTTCTGGCACACTCAACAAAGACAAAGCAAACAAAGGAAGCAAGGCAATGTCTGAAGGTTGAGGTATAAAAATTGGCATCATGCAAAGATAGTAAACAGAGTTTATCTTGTCTAAACATTATCCTAGCATTTTCATATATGCAAATTAATGCTTCTCATTCATAAATTAACATTTTTAAGGAGACAGTATATTGGTTTTTTTTATTTAATAATGTTTAATTTGCATTTTTATTGAAGTTGTCATTTAAGTGAGAAAGGAATATAATAAATAGTAACAATAGTAACATATATATATTAAAAGGGCAATAATTAATTTTGGTTTGTTTTCTTATGACAGTGGTGGAAATGGAAACTTTGTTCTGTCCACCAGTTTAGCTGGCTATAGTCAGACCATTGGTGCATGTGCTCCTATGGTACACAATGGATATGCACTTACCTACATAATCCTGGATGAAAGGTAAGAATTCTCTGAACCCTTCCACCATTATCATTAACTTCTTGGTACAATATATCAAATCTTATATTGGTTGATGTCATAGTTGATATGATTGGATTGAAATATGGTTTTGAAGATCATTATAAGGACCTAGACCTGAGGTAGAATGCTATGGATGTGTGAAATGACATATTACTAAAATAAATTGATGAAATGATCTAATGTCAAGAACTGTTTACATCTTAAATGTTTGAAGATAAGGGACTTAAATGTTGTAGTGAATCTTGTATTAGTTTGCTACAAAAGAAAAATGAACAAAATGTATAACATGTACAAGAATTATGGTTGTGTGAAGTACATGTTTATGATATTTAGAATAGTCTTCTTTTGCTCAAGTAATCAATTGAATCACCATAATGATAATCTTGACAAGCTATCCTGAATATCAAGAGAAAATTACATTATTGTAAACATGTGTTCTGCCTGAAGCAACCATCTGGTAATATATTGAAAAAGATCACATAGAAATACTAAGGGTTGTCAGTGGCCAAGTGGATAAACCACTTGCCTGTTACTGCTGCGGTCGGGGTTTGAACCCATTCAGGGTTTGATTAAAATTTACCTTGCTTAAGTAAGAAGATTGTCATTCAGTTGACTCTACCGAACAACGCAGGTGTTCCCCGGGTACTCTCGTTTCCTCCTGCATTAACACTGAACCCATGAGGGAAGGCCCTCACTGGACTTCTTGGGAGACAAGTGTTTATATACATAAAGAACTATCCAGTTTAAAAAAGATTATTATTATTATTATAACAAATCTTTATTTAGTAAATTTACAGCAATACTTACCATACAGTAATATTGGTATCTTGCTATTTGTTGTACAGGCTTGGTTTTACTGTGACTGCTTGGAAAGACAACCCAGAAACAAATGCACACAAGTTTTTCCAAACACTGACGGACACCTTGAATGAATTGAGAGCATTGACCAGTGCAGTGACAAATGAAATCTGATTTTTATTACACCTTAAGACAAGACAACATGTAGCAGCATGTGTCAGCAAATCAATGCATGTAGAATGTTTCCTGAAACTTGGGGGCCGGGGTGGTGTGTGGGGGTGGGGGTAGGGTGGGGATTGTTTGATATCTCTGTGCTGCATATATCTTTTTTCGAAACTAAAAATATCAAACAATTCAGCGTCTGTGTATTCTGAAAGTTTCGTGTCTGAAATAAACTTAAATTATAAAATCTGTGTTACAATGAACTTATAATTAAAAAATAATTATGATAATGAATGTGTTCAGTATTATGTTAATGAAGCAGAAATATAGATATTTCTCAATTGTCAATACTAGATGATTTTAGAACAAGAGTTTGGAAAAAATATGATACATCAGGAAGACAGCAAAACCTCACTGGTGGACACGCTGTTGAAAATAACATCATCTCTAATAATTAGTCAACCAGCATAGACAAAGATGTGTTAATGAAGCATCAAAAGAATCAAGTGAAAAAACCCAAAAAGACTTCTTGGATGTGTAAATCAAGTGCAAAAAATACCATTTCCCACTGTGCTTTTTCTCATCAGTAGTCGCAGCTACATATTGACTGCTGCAAACCATCAGTTTGGATGAATTAGCAAAATCTTGGTGCACAAATGCATAAAGGACTCAGTTTTCTTAGATGTTAAGAGATGTTTAATACAGATATGACAAAACATGGTACACATTGGTCTGTTTTTAGGGAAATGGTAGCTGAAACAGTAGATACTCACTGCACATATCAGAATTGCACAAAGGAACATATATTGAATAATGTATTTTGGTGTGTAGTTAATTCACATTAATTAGAATCTCATTAGTTAATAAGGCGATGTACAAATTTATACAAAATTTAATATAAGTAAATTTATTTCATACAAAGTGCCTATCCAACAACTGGATAATTCTTGTGTTCAATGTCTAAATGTCAACAACATAGCAAGTATTTAAGGTCTTCAAATATTTCCTGACCAGAAGGTAGCAGCTTATATAATGAATTTCTGTCCCTTTTTTCCTGCAAGACCTTTTAAGTTATTGTTGTTCTTTTTTGTGTTTTAACTGCAACATTTCTACAGTTTCACTAGTAGCTTGATTCTTGGTTTAGTTTTGATATTTGAAATCGGTTGAGTTGTACATATATCAAGCATTTTTTAACAACAGGGTTCAAACTTATACTTTGTTGGGTTCTTGCATTCATTATTCCTTCTGTCATTCAGAATTATTTTGACATTCCATTCCAATCTTTAGGAGTAATCAAGCACAATGGCATGGTTAGAGATAATAGATTTTCTATTATAAGCAAATAGGATTGTTTAGTTGTGTTGTATTGTTTCTGTGCATAAATGATATAAAAGCTTGTGCTGTACTAGAATACCACAGAAAACAAAATAGTGTTATTATCAACAGAGACAAAAGAACATAGAAGTTATATTTATGACTTGGCACATTTTAGCGGCCTTAGTAACTTTGGTTACAATTTTCCCAGTGGATGTATGAACATATTTTTTGCATTTGGTAAAGTTCAATATTGGCATAGATTAGAGTGTACTTTGTCTTTGAGTTTGTCCCATGCTGTGTTCTGTCTATTTTGCTATATATACATTTAAATATCTTTTTATTTTATTTATTTTCAAACTTAACTATACGTACATGTTACACCATTGTATTAAGTGCAATGTATAAGTGTTTAAAAGCTTTTCCTTTAGTGTATGGAGCTTTTATGGTAAGCACACTTATGTATGAATTCACCGTTTGTTATGTTGAAAAGTTGACACATCTATATCTACTCTGAAATGTTGATGGTGATCAACCATCTTGGCCCTGTTCTGATCACTTGTTAGTGATTCTCGATGCTGACAACCACATAAATTAATTAACTAAGACCAAATAGTCTAGCTAAAATGACAACACATTATCTTTGGGTATATCTGACAGAGTACACATACCCTGATGGTGGAATGTTTATGTTGGCAACTGCAAATTATTTTGTTATGCTGCACAAAAACAATGCCCATGTCAGCACATTTAAGTGTCATTGTAGTTATATTAGACATACCTTGCGTCCATGTCTAATTGCAGTATTATTTCATAACACACAAAGTGTAGCCAGTAATTGTAATCTTGCTATCTTAGAATCGAATGTGCACTTTTTTTATTGGTTTTTGTGCAGTTGTATCAACCAGAGCTGGTGAACGATAACTTGAACTGGGCTGTATGTTATTGTAACAAGTCATAGAGTTACCAGATGTACTCCAAGGTCACATGACACAAAGTGTAATAATTACATTGATAACTAATCTATAAGCATTTACATTTCAAAAACTCAGATAACACCAGCAATGCATGCACTGATAAACGCAATATTGTAAGTAGTACTAGTAGCATACTCTTAGGTGATAGATAAACATTCAGTCATTGCGGTGTTAAGTTGGTATATGTTCTTTTTTTCTTGTTCCACTTACATGTTGCTTAATGTTTGGCTAAAAGCTATGCTATGTACATAGTTTGTTTATTAGAAGTATAGTTAAAGGTTAGAAGTGCTTGAATACAGTAGATTTAAATAACAACTTTTAAAAATATACGACGGTCGGCAGGGTTAATCAGAAGTCAATAGTGTTAAATGAATCTCGGTTATATTTATAGGTTAACGCAAGATAAAAGTTGACTCAAATGGAGTCTGAAATTTAAGGTACAAATTAAAGGAACCAATACATCAATAGAAAATTAAGGATCAGGCTTTAATTCCATGATGAATTTTCGGTATAATAATTAATTTTACAAGACTAATGTTATTGACTATTTAAGATTGAAGGGTATAGTGTTACTGCATTAGCAACAAAGGAGCTGCAATAATTTAGACAGGCAAATGGCAACTTGACGAATGGCAATGACGAATGGCAACTTGTAAACCACATACAGCATTTGAAGGCAATAACACTTGAGCAGCTGTTTTTGGAAATACGTATTTTATATTCCAATTGATGTGAGGGCGACGAAAGGTGCCTAATGCTGCAGACATGACGGTGTGGTCTTTAATACGTCACTATCCCTTTTGTGGGTTTATTGTGAATTTAACAGACCATATACTGTGTGCTGTGTACTGTTTTAGTAGTGTTTTTATTTTTAGATTTAGAAGAGTTTAGTATTATGGGATGTGCATTGCATTGTATATGGAGAATTTGGGTTGTTAATGGTTCATGGAATTAGAACTTCGTCTTCTTAAAACTGAAGATTTTTTTAATAAACTTCAGGTAAATATAAATTACAGTGTCTGTGTCGTATACATTAATCTAATAGTTTGGTCAGTGACCACCGGTATTCGCTTTCCACACTAGTTTTATAGATTTAAATCGTGAAACTTGACCATGTGGTGACAGTGAAACTCCGACGGTATAATCATTCTACTGTAATAAGGCCAAATAAAAAAAATGTTTGGTTCCGGTTACCGGACCCACCTGGTTTTTCACGCCGACCCTAAACTTTTTCCTATGTATTTGAGAATAATAATAATAAAATCGCGAAGTATCGCAAGAAATAGTAAGTGCGGAAACTGACATCAACTTAAAAAGACAATATAAAACTATTTTTCCAATCTGTAATGGCTGTACATCTGATAGGAAGAAATAAACAGCACATAGACAATTGGAAAAGAATGGAAAAGCGGAACTAGACACTCACTCATGATAAAAAATATAATAAAAATAAAATAAAAAATTTACCTACCCACCTATTTTAAAATTGAATGTAATCGGAACCACACAATTTTTTCTATGCCTAAGCAACAAATCTTAGAAGACACAGCACTGAATAGTGAGGTGATAAGGAAATTGGTGGCAACTCATCAATTGTCCTAGAGATGCAAGAAATGGCTTGATTTTGATAAGTGACCTTGAAGGTCAAAGGTCCATATTCTAGAAGAAACCTTACCTGTAATAATGTGTGGTAGATACTTGGATGCAGTATGTATTACAGTTTGAAGTTATGTAGATGATTTTTTAACTACAAATATGACCACCATTCGGTCAAATTTGCATATGTCGCAAAACAAAGTGACGTGCATCGTCGTCAAGAGGTTCATTATTTCACAGTGTCGCGGAAGAAATAACAGCTTTGGTTTGCGAGAATGATATGTCCCATATGATATGTCACCTTTGTTAAAAGTTTGAAATCGAATATTACATGTCTTAGAAATGACGTATTACGAACAGACTGGACGGACGAGTGCCGTCATTGTAATAGTACCCCCCCCCCACGTTGAGGGACTAAAAATCAAGTGGCATTGGTCATGATCCAGTATACCAGTCTCATTCAATATATACTGCAGATAAAAATGGACTTGCATTTTATATCAGTACTTCCCATATTTATATTTTATATTTGTCCCAACACACCAGTGTAATCTGTTACCATGCTTGCACGTGTAGTGACTCTTGTTATTGTCCAATCTGATTAAAATCCGATGTGGTGAAAGCGGCTAAATGCTTTATTTACCTCTATTTCCATCGTTTTGTGTCGATTGTTTGTTCCGAGTGATCGCCGCCTCCCCACAAAAGTAAAAGAAAGAAGGAAGTGTGGGAAGGCAGCGATCACTCGGAACAAAACAAACAACACAACATGATGATGTACATATAGAGGTAAATAACGACATCTAGCCGCTTTTACCACATCGGATTTTAATCAGATTGGTTGTTGTCATTCCATCCCATAGTTTTTTGGAACGTTGCATATGTCTTTCTTTTACAGGCTCTAAAAGTTTTGACCTATTTTTTTTTATAGTGTGTACAAAACTGTTCTTGAGCATAATTCTAAATCCGCGGGTTTAAATCTTGACCGGTTAATATAATTCAGAGGACTTCGACAACACTACTAAACCTACTAAATTTTCTTTTGAACAATAACGATATTTTATTTTCATTTGTCATTACTTTATACAAGTACTTTACATTTCTATATGTGAAAGATGACGAAAATATAATTTTGATACACAACTCATGTCATTGGCAAGCCACACACGTGGTTCTATACGAATTACAAACAATAGAACGACTATCGCCAGATTTCTACGACTTTAAAGAAAATATCAAGGTTAAATCATGTAACCGAGGAAACCAGTTTGGGACAACTATCGGATTAGAATGGGAAAAAAACAAAGTACGTCTATGTGTTGAATAGATGATACTCATGTCGATGGATTGCTAATTTAGACAACGTATGTTTTCAGGTTGAAATAATATTCTACAAAATGAAAATTAATTTAAAAAAATTAAATTAAATAAAATCCCAACCTACCTACCCTAATCTCTGAGGTCATGTTATCGGAAACACACAACCCCCTCCCCCCCCCCCCGCTATAGCTAAAAAAGGGGGGTACTTAAAACTATATTGAAGTCGCAGCTGACAATGTACGTACTAGGATTGGTCTTAATCCACTTCAAATGAAGGGGGGGGGGGGCTTAGTCCTCAAAATGATCGACTGATAATAATACATATACATAATGCATGCATGCGTCAAAATGCAGCATAACGCGTATAAAATCAGAATCAGATTCAGTTTCCAGTCAAATCTGAAACTAGTCTTGGGCAGTCTTACACTGAGCCTCACATTCGGCTTCAGATACGGAAAAATCACAGTGACATACGGTTAAAGTAAGTAGTCAAACAATTGTCTTGTTGTGGTCCAAACTATAGACACATTGAGAGTGTAACATGGGATTAACGATTGTGAAGTGCAATACTAGAATCACTCTTTCACTACAATCGTAAATTATTTGGTTTAATTTGGGAACTTCAATACAAGCATCGTTCGGATTTTAATACCGATGTTTATATACATTCATGTTTATATGGATGTACTTTTGAATAGCGTTCTCCATGTCCCACATCAGGGACTTATTTTATAGGCACTGTATCTTGACTTTCCAGCAAACGTCTGACAATTGCCTGGTGACCATTCTCAAGTGCCAGTGTCATCGCTGTTTTGTTGTCCTGTGAAGAAATCCGTTATTTAATAGTTTAGTGAATGGCTGGAATTGTCAGTGACAGAAGTGTGCCCTTTCTATATGGTAGACATTACAGATGACGGTAATTAATGTTATTAGTAATGACTGAAGAAAGGAATTATAATTATGACAATTTATAATACGACAGATGTAGTACACCCAACTCACAAATGCTGGTGGTATCTTTGAATGTTTCCAAATGCTTATAACACCTGACAAGCCAGGTGTACGTTGCATTACGTTAGATATCTAGAAATGAATGTAATCTGCTGTTGGGTGATGAAGCCTACGGAGTTCATGCTTGATAATGATGCTCGCCTGACTTAGCTACAGACGGAAGATCTGTGAGTATAACAATCTGTGTTGAATTTGAAATTACCATCAAAAGCTGAAACAGTGATAATCACATTGAAGTGTTAATTTAAACCTATGTTATTGAGTCCTCAAGTGTCGCACATAGGGGAGGAAGTAGGGGTGGTGATTAGTAGTAAGAAAATATAAACAGAGTAATTCAATATTAGTGAATATCGTTTGAACAAAATTGCCAATTGCAAGTACCATTGACATGTCCGGGATTACAAATCAATGCCCAGATGTTAACGTGAAAACATGTTACCA
This sequence comes from Glandiceps talaboti, assembly GCF_964340395.1. Lineage (NCBI taxonomy): Eukaryota > Metazoa > Hemichordata > Enteropneusta > Spengelidae > Glandiceps > Glandiceps talaboti. Next base: position 11,657,491 of record NC_135552.1, read on the forward strand.
AGGCTATTGCAAGTGACCGGTGTTGTTTTGGGCGAAGAGCATTGTCAAATCTGATGATTAAATTCTTCATATGGTGGTAAGTTTACCTTAGTTTTAGCGTTGACGTTAGGCTCCTTTAATAACAAGGCATTTACATAGTCCAGTTCTCCTTTCTCGGCACCTACGTGCAAAGGCGTATAACCGTCCTGAAACAAAGGACACACGAAATTGATAAAGACTTACGAACAGATATGATAAAATATTCATAATGTTAAAGTACCAAGCAACAACGTAGTCTGGATGCCAACATGGTTTCGAACTAAAACCACGTTTAGTCAAAGTCCCTCAATCAGCACAAAAAGTTGTTCATCCAATCAGTGAACCCCAACTGTGAGAGTGACGTAAACAGTGTATAAGTAGCATCCTGAGCTGACAAATATACCATATTTGGACATTACATAACTGCTCCAATAAACACTAACTTTATGAGGGACTGTGTTATTGGTTAGAATTTTGTGATTAATTAATAAATACATTATGTTAATGACTTTGTGGCTGTGGGTGAATTTTAAAATTTTAAATTGCATCTCATGCATCTCAGGACTTCTAGAGTAATGGCTTTGACTATACTGTGAATGGAGGTGTAAATGGTAACGATACTGTATAGGAACTAGACTAGCTAGCAACAACATAGTGTATTGCAACTGAAAATAAACACGGGCCTACCTTATCAGCAGCATCGACATCGGCGCCAAAATCGACCAACACGTCAATGACACATGCCATGCCTTTTTCAGCTGCGAGATGTAAAGGTGTCCACTTATCCTAAACAAGACATTTCAATACATTAAAACTTACAATTTTCTTTTTTTTCTATTGCAATTAGTATCAATAGTGTTATTTACTAATCAATCGAAGGTTTTATTTGTAATATACATCCCCATGACAATGTGACTGAGTCATCCAGATATATCATTTATTGTATTTGTGGTTGTTCAAGGTATTTAACATTGGATGGAAACAAAGAAGTGCCTGGACAATCAATGGAAGAACCTGGATATCAAGTATAATTAAGGCTAAATTCAAGCAGAACAGAATTCTAGACCAGACGGATCTTACATATAGGCTGAAAAGCCTGCGTTCAGGACACACCTAAGTAAGGTATCCCAATATACCAATTCTTAGAATAATTACCATAATTGATAAAGAAGACTGTTTCGCAATTGTCTATAATGATATTTGTCAGGTATATGTATACGACCAGTAAAGAGAACTGTACAGTAACTGAACGTGAAGCACGGTTCTATAGTTTGATACATAAGCTTTATCAGCAATTTTATCAAAGTTACACTTACTGGCATACTAGGTGTATTGCTGTCTAACCCAGCATCTAGGAAAAATTTCACTAATTCACTTTTACCATAGAGCGATGCTGTATGTAGTACAGTACACCCATTCTGAGTAAAAAAGAAAAAAAATATCATTTTGTGCTGTATAAAGGGCAAGATTTACTAACACAACTCATCCATTTCTCAACTTGTGATTTGTCAATACAAGCGGCCATGTGGTATTGGCATTTTTGCAATTGTCAACAACACGAGTAACCAGTTTGCGTAATTATGCCTGTACAATTAAAAAATAGCGACAATGGCGTTGTAGCTCAACTGTACATTTAAAAAATGTTTATCCACATGCTGATCCATGCTAGGTTCATTTGCTGAATGATTATCAAGTTACCTATCCAGCCCTGTTGTTATCTTTGCAATACACGCGATCATTTGGCTGTTGCTATGGGCATGGTCATGTTGCTAGACATATTTGCAGACATTTTTTTAATATTCACAAAAATTCACATTTTCACACTTAATCTGCATATCGCCGATGAGATCATTATATGCTTAATATTTCTTCATTTATACACCCCCAGATGCATCCCAATTAAATTTCAGCGCAATCTGCTCATCAGTTTTGGAATTAAAGATTTTTTGACCAAAAAGTACATTTTGAATGAATTCCCATGTTGCTCTGGGGGCAACCTACGGCACTGTGCACGTGCTTAGATAATCTCAGACATGCGTAAGGTGAAGGCAATGGCCGGATATGTTACAAAACACATGTTGACTATGCTTACTAAGGCAACATCAGTATGCACGTTTCCCTCAGACCACCATAGCACGGTAAGTTTTCTGAGGTCGAACAGATGTACGACATTATTACCTTTGTGACCGTCAACTTGTACATCTGTCTCTCGTTGTAGGTATTTGACCTACTTTACCAAAAGGTGTATCTTCATGTAGCTATCATTAATCGGATTATCATGGCTCGGCTTTTACATTTCAAACTATATCAGCTTTTTAAAAGAATTTTAAAATTATATTTGCTTTTCGATATTCGTAGTTATTGGGAATGGTGAAGAATACAAATAAATAATATTTAACCTTTAACCTTTTTAATCAAAATACCACAAACATTAAAATTGTAACTCATCCACAGACAACATAGAAGGATATTTTAACATCGTATTTTTCGTCAATGAAGAATGTCTTACCTTGCTTAGTGCATGCAGATTTACACCTGCTCGTATCAGGAGCTTGACAACTGTTACATGACCATAGATAGTTGCCCAATGGAGTGGAGTTAAGTTTTCCTGTATGTTCATTAAGCAATCATATCAATTTATTAATACATCTAGAGTTGTATGATATGAGTAGTTCTGATATCTGAACACACACACACACACACACACACACACACACACACACACACACGTACATAAGTATATATTAATATACTTAGACGTTAATCCCTAATATTTTTCTTCGTTCAGCCAAGGAAAATACGAGTGACCTAAGGGGCCTTAGTTACTACCAGTCGGTAAACGAGTAGTGACAACCCTTAGGTCTCGAGTGTTTTCTGGCTGAATGAAGAAAACTATTTGAGAATAATATAAGTATTCCAGCGCCAGTAATATCAAAGAATAATCGGGGGGAAGTAATGGCAATTTTGTACGTTTTGACTCATATTTGAACACAGCAGAATCAGTGACGTAGTCACGCGTTGTCATGATGACGTTGACCGATCCGAGTATATATTCCATATTTTTGTTGAACCCGCCTCGTACTCGTGCATGGTATAATAGTAATTTACCTTTGAAGGGGCATCTTTGTCAAGTCCATCAACACCAATTAAAACTTGTACAACGGCAACGTGTCCATGCTTAGCAGCCAAGTGCAATGCTGTCATACTTTCCTAACAAGAAGAAAGTTAAAATAGTTGTCATTTTACGAAGGGACATGATATGAGAACGATCCAACCAGAGTTGGTATTTTTTCCAAAATAGTGTATGTTAGTGATGGTACAAACCTCATCGTCATTATATTTGTAACCCATTAATCTACCATATATATGCAATATAGGCCATTTTTACAAGAAAGCAATGTATTTAATTTGGTCAATATGTCTGATTTCTTCATTTTGTATTTTTATCCCATTTTACAACTTCCAAAACTCACCCCAAAACATCTTCTTTTAATTTCATCACCTTTGAAAGATTTCCCAACACATTAATAGGCCTCCCCATGATTATACCATGAAATGTCAGTCTACTGCTAATGTTATTTTAGTCATACAATAGTTAGACTTCTTATTCTCAAGATATTCATGTTAACGTTGTCACTATTTTAATGCAACAATATACATTGTATATAATGTATATACATTGTATATGGTAATATAGCTAATGTTTGAGATGCAAGTAACCTGTGCAACTGCGGAAACATCTGCTCCTTGGCCTAGCAGAACTTTCACCACTTCCCGGTGACCATTTTCTGCTGCCATATGCAAAGCTGTCACTTTAGAATACTAAAATTTAATAAAAGTAATAAGTGAAAGCAGACAAATGGTTAGCACAGGTTTAATTAATATATCAGTTTATCAACTAAACAACATGTTTACAGTGGGGAACTTTATTCTGTCCATTCATTGTGTTAAAATCTACATTAACCAGCTGGTCGTAAAAGAACATACGTATCAAACAAAATCAGCAGTATTTCACGTTCAATTTATCAATCCAAACATTCATTTTGTTTCTAGTAATTCCAAAGATAGCAAGCCGCTAAATACCAAGGCAGTATGTCCAGTGCTTTTTTAACGTCGAGTGAAACCGACCGACAAGCAGACACTTTACAAAGACATCAAGTTCATAACACTGCTGATACAAAACGGACTTTTCAGTCTTAGATCCTTGGCAAATTATCATGAAGTTCAAGGTTCGACATACTTTTGAAACTGCATTAACAGCTATGCCGGATTCGATAAGGATTCTTACAACATCACAGTGACCATTGCAGGCTGCAGTGTGCAATGAGGTTAAACTCCCCTCCTGTGAACAAGGGTATAGGAGGAATACAAGACATGTAATAGGTTCAGTAAGTTAATTTTGAATCTATTTGTTTCTTTTCCTTCAGTCAGCGCGATATTAAGGAGAGTGTTACCATGTCTTATGAATACAGAAATGTTAGCAAAGAAGAATAGAAAATATTTTTAAAATATACAGTAATGTAGAATAGGTTTGTTTGCATTTTAAAACCATTTTGTTGTAGTATTATATATCACATGATTAAATGACGATACATTTGTATATGGCATTTTTAACGTAAGTAGCTTCTTGGGCTCTTAATTTTAGAATATGACGTCGAATCGGACACATCATTATTCATGTGAATCTACTGACTTACCGTTGTCGCAATATCCTTGTCAACACCTGACTTCAGGAGGAAAGTAACCATTCCAATATGGCCGGAACTTGATGCAAGAAAAAGAGGGGTTTTGCCTTCCTGTAAGCAATGAGCAACATAAAACTGAATGGGTGGAACTATATATCAACGTTATAAATACTTTCATTACATTATTTTGGTTTATCTGGACACTTAGACGCGTAACAGGCAAGTTCACGGGTGAAAATACTGCGACAAACAAGGACTTTATGGCTATTGTTGAGAATGTTATATGTAGCAAATTTGCTTTGAGGAATTAAGGAAGCTGTCTCCGGAATCTGCAATAGCTAAATTGATTTATTTACTGATTACTTTATTTGATATCATATTCTCTACTATGGGCCGGTGGCCAAATGCCTCCTTGATAGAATATTGACGACATGCATCTTTAGGTAATCATATATTGAAGAAATTGTCACTGTAAAACTTAAAGAGAGGTGGGTGTAACATGACTATTTTTAGAATGATTCTACTAGAGCTTGCATTGTTGATGTTAAAAATAGACCTTACTATAGGTGTAGTCGTTCTCTACGACCCCGTTAACTTCTAACATATAGTATCTAAAACATATCTAAAATCTAGATAAATCTCCTGCTGGGGAAGGGATGAACAGCGCATGTCAATAATAATCCACCACATATTGGCTACTTTGTTCGGTTTACTACAAACTGAACCTTCAGTTTGAATGTAACTGGCGTGTCGACACGATATTGTCAACACATTTATATCAACACTCCAAGAGCACAGAGTAGTGTTGTTGGTGGTTGTTAAAGCGGAATTCTGTGTTAGTAAAATCCATTTGACTATATACAGTGGAACTGATTATACCGCGTATAAAGGCGAGACTAAATTATACCCCTGTTACTGCATTTCCATCAACATTTGCTCTGAGAAGCAGTCTTGCAACTTTTGTATGACCCAATGATGCAGACCAATGTAAGGCTGTCCATTTCTTCTGCAATATAGGAAACATTACATTTAAATTATTGTCAATTGTAACATATTACTTGTGATTGTAACATTCCTTGCAAAGATTGGGTAGTTTTTTGAAGGCCATTCTACCACTAAAACAAATTAATCATAAAACGTACTGTCGAGAATGCAAACGTTATAATATTAAGACTTCGAGAAGGGCAAGCGTGGTCATAGAAACGATTTGCATTAGGTCAATTGCTAACAGATTGTTCATGACACGTCCATAAGCCTGCATAGAGGAAAGGATAACGTATGGCTAGTTGATGATGGCCTAATGCTTACCGTTGTCGTAGCATTTGGGTCCAGTCCAGCGTCGATCAAAACTTCAACAACACCGTCATGGCCTTTCTGACTGGCGATATGTAAGGCGGTATACTTTTCCTAAGATATGATAAAGAGAAAAGACACACACAACACTTGTGAAATGATTTTCAGCGAGTGCCATTGTTTCTGTTGTTTTTCCGATATGATTAAATATAAATAGCTTTATACACGTAACAATGAAGGCACATATGCTTATACTCTTTGTAACACTGAAATTAAACAAGCTACTGGTAAGAAAGACTGCAAATATTTATTTCTGAAGGCTGAGATGATGATGGAGACATCATTGAGTGACTTTGACTAATGTGTGATATCTCATACCGTAGTAACAGCATGTTTGTTAATGCCAGCTTCCAGAAGATATATAACAATAGCAGGTTGCCCTTCTTGAGCGGCCATGTGCAAAGCATTCCACTTTCTCTGCAAATATACAAGTTTCATTTGTTACTGAACAAAGCATCAAAATTTTTCTTTGAGCGATATTTGTATGTATGTATGTATGTATGTATGTATGTATGTATGTATGTATGTATGTATGTATGTATGTATGTATGTATGTATGTATGTATGTGTGTGTGTGTGTGTGTATGTATGTATGTCTGTCTGTCTGTCTGTCTGTATGTATGTATGTCTGTCTGTCTGTCTAAATTATTTTCATATGTTGAAAATTATGAAATCTCAGGAAGTACATTTTGTAAGTGATTATTGGTATATACATATTCATTGATATTAACATAAACATAGACAAGAAATTACCGTTCCATTCCCAAGAGCATCTTTGTTCGCCCCTTCATGTAGAAGGAGTTTGATGAGTTCAAGATTTCTATTCAAAGTTGCAACATGAAGAGGAGCAAAGTTTCCCTGTAACACAAAGAGAAAGTGAATGAGACAGATGAAACACAGCAAAACGTAACCACTTAGTATGCTGTAAAAAGACAGTGCACGCTTTCGTCCTTTTGAAGCTGTGTACATCCCCACCAATGACAAACCTATAAATTGATGACTTAGAATGAGAGTAGCTGTTTCCATACCTTCGAGGTGTGCATATTTACGTCTGAACTAGCACTCAAGAGAATTTTTATGAGATTTCTATCGACGCCTTTCTTCATACAGGCCAGGTAAAGAGGTGTTGTATTATTCTAAAATGACAAAGCGAGAAAATGAATCTATGGCGACAGATATTTGCATCACTTAAAATGGTATTGGTTAAAACGAATATAAACATTGTCGTAAGTAACAACATGTGATTAAAAAAAACTGCATTCAATTTTATAACGTTTGGTTATTTTATTCAGCTGTTTGATGTTATGTCATTGAAATATACCTCTGCATAACTCTACTCACAATGTTAGCTTATTCTTATACAATGCCATTTTACGTAATTCAGGAAACGACAGTTTCATTTTGGCCAGAGGAACTTTCCCCTTGGATATTACACGAATTAACAGACTCAGTCAGTGTGTCCAATTCTGAACAATCCCACAATATGGTCAAATCATGACAATATCTCAATATAACAGCGTACACAAGGACGACTTAAGATTTAAGCTTTATGTCGACTTTGTAACCATTTGGCCCACTTGACTTTTTAAAATCAAGTTACCTTGTCAAGAGAATTTACATCCAGTCCAGCATCAACGAGGATTCTCACGACTTCTGTATGGTTGAACCCAGAAGCGAAGTGTAACGCTGTTTCATTATCCTGTACATATGATAGCAAATTAAAATGCAGTTTTTCATGGAGATAAGTCGAAGTCATGTGGTTTATCATTTGCTGGTCAATGTTCAACCATTAAAATGATATGATCTTTACGTACGTGTCCGCACGAAAGACTCGCTGTAAGTAATGAACAGGTCTAAATAATATGAATAACAATGTTTTTCACGACTCCATGGATCAACATTATTAATAATGGGATTGAAAGAAATCGGTGGTGAAACATCATGAACTAGTTCTAGTGTATAGGATGTATTTGATGAATCTGCAGGCAAATTAGGCATAATAAACCATACCTCTGTACGAGCATTTTTGTCTGCTTCAGCTTCAAGCAATTGCTTGACCAAAGAGGAACATCCATGTATTGCAGCTTCGTGCAAGGGTGTCCTATCCTAAAATATGAATTGTTAAATTATAGACGTTATCATGTCAGTCAAAACAAAAAATGACGAAACAGCGACCTACAATACAATACAATACAATACAATACAATACAATACATACCTTATTGCTTGAGTAATTGACATTAGCACCGCTTTCAATCAATATTTTGGCGACCCCTGTGCAATCATTAGCGGCAGCTAAATGTAGACTGTTGTAAATTGTCTGAAAAGTCAAGATATCAAACGAATCACTTTTCATTTCAACACAGATTTCAGGTCGTTAAAGTAGTATTTAATAATCAATTTGATTTACATGTTTAAAACATGTATCAAAAGAATACATTTGTATATATTTATTGATTAAGATGGAAATGAAGCAGTGAGGCTTCATGCATGGTAAGGAGTAAACAAACCTAAAATTTGGTGAATAAACAGAGTAAGTATACAAAAAATATTTCCATGACATACCATGTCGTACACATCTTTGTCTACCGTATGGAGAAGAAGTTGCACTATATCGCCATGATCATATAAAACAGCATAGAATAAAGCTGTTCTGTCATCCTATATAAAAAAGTAAGAGGAAACGTTATTGAAATTACACCTTTTCAAAGTTAACTAATCAAACTGGGGAAAATTGATCGTTCACTGAATCAGTAGATAGCTGTTATAATATACAGTGCAGGTTTGCCATCTCTGAATGTAGCAAATTTTGGAGGGGGGGGGGGTATTGCTCATTTGATAACTTATCTTTCTAAAAAGTACGTATGTATATATAATAAAATGCATGTATGATATACAGAGAAGTTAGCAATTCACATGAACATTTGTACAATCTTTTTTTGTATCAAGAGGACCATCAGGTAAATTACCCCATCAACTATTGTTGCATTAACTTCAGCGTGGAGGAGAATTTGTACTACTTCTAGTTTTCCACTTTCTGATGCAAAATGTAGCGCCGTTTTTCCTTCCTGAAACAAAATAGATGAATAAGAAATTTTATTTGAAAATTTACCCACTGCATATATGAATTTTTAAATCATCGAAAAACAAATTATGTTTGTCTGAACATTGAGACAGAGATATACATGTGTACACTTTTGCATGTAAAGATTCAAACCACTAGAGTGGTCAGTAGTAAATAAATATTAAGTAAAACTCTGGTTATGCACCAAACAAAGTAACATTTAACTTGTATATGAAAAAAGTATATATAGGTGATTTGCTGAGCTGTAACATCTTCGCAATAACCAAGTCTGCGCCATTCAATGTGAAGCATCGTCCGTACCTTCGAAATTGCATCTTTTTCTACGCCGTTAAGAAGAAGCTGTTGGACAACTCTTACATGTCCCGCTTTTGATGACAGGTGGAGGGCAGACAGGCCATTCTGTAAAAAAAAGAGTGTGGAAAAATTCTACAATTTTCCCTTGGAATGAATAAGTTTTTACCATCTAAAATAGAGGCACTTGATTCAAATCATTGACAAATTACAAAAAAATGCGCCCTATTTATGGTAACTGAGTTGGTATACAGACCTTAGTAACTGCGTTTTTGTTCGATCCGGTTGAGAGTAGACATTTCAATACGTCGAAACAATCGTTTGAAGAAGCGATGTGAAGTGCGGTGTAACCATCCTGCAAACATATAGGGTTAAAAAGGTCATCTGTTATTGAATACCAGTTTTAACCTTCGGTTGACTTCATTGACGAAAGTGCAAGTTATTGTTGTAAAAGATGTAATTGTACTATGACTAATAACTGATCATGATTGCGTCCATGCTTTACGGTTTGAAGAGATGTAGCATGTATTCAATCAGGTGGGCATAGATCATGACGTTCTGGCTAAGTGAACATATTTCTTCTATCAATTGTATTGTTTAAACTCGTAAGACAAGTACCAAATCACAAAGGGAGATTTTCCGAGGCCTGTAAAATAAACATACGTGGGGGGTGGGGGGAAAGAGCATTTACAGTATATTTACAAAGAGTCTTGAACAAGTTTCGTTTATCAGAAGAAACAAAGTCAACATTCACCTAACTGTACTTAAAATAGATTTAGGAATCATGCTTTACATTTTCTGCCTATCAAGAATTTTGCAGTTTGTTACCGTGTGGCTGAGTAGTATAGGACTTGTTGTTCCAATTAGACAAAATAAATACCTACCTTTGTTGATGCATCAATAGAAACACCTCTTTGAACAAGGTCCATCACCTTATTTGCATTGTTATCAAGTGCCGCCATGTGTAAACTTGACCAAGCCAAACCCTGCAAACGTAGAATAAATATGACGTGAAAGAATTATGGATGTTGAATAATTGATTTTAAACATTGTAGTTGAATGGTGATATGTCTGATTACATTAAAATACACTTCACGGCTGTACAGTGCAAAGCTAACATGAAGTGAACCGACTACTTAATATAGTAAACATAAGTGAATCTGAAATTAAATTTCTGATAATTGCCCCATGCTTACGAACTATTTGCCAAAAAAGCAACTTGTTATATTTTTCACATTAGGATGAATTCAAGAAAGATACCTTTTCATCTTTATCTTCTTTGGGATGCTTACCAGCAGCGGCTTTTATATCATCAAGACAAGTTGATATTCCTATTCTCAAGAAATTAATAAAAAATAGCACCAATGACAGTGTTAGTTTTAAAGTTTATCCACATGCTGATCCATGCTAGACATATGTGTTCGTTTGCTGAATGATTATCCAGTTGCCTATCCAGCCGGCCCTGCTGTCATCTTTGCAATATACGCAATCATTGGGCTGTTGCTATGGGCGGTCATATTGTTAGACATATTTGCATTCATTTTTTGAATGTTTGTTCACTTGTCTATGAATCCCTGATGTTGTTATCTTTGCGACAAACATCATACGGCTGTTGCTATGGGCCTGGTCTTGTTGATAGGTATATTTGCATACAGTTTGTGACTGTTTATTCATTTCTCTATTAATCCCTGTTATCTTTGCAATATACGTGCCCATTTGGCTGTTGTTATGGGCGTGGTCTTGTTGCTAGGCACATTTACATACATTAAAAAAATGTTTAATCACTTTTCTATCAATTCCTGATATATATGCGATCATTTGGCTGTTGCTATGGGCATGGTCCTGATGCTAGGCACATTTACATACATTTTTGAATGTTTATTCACTTGTTAATCATTGTTATTATCGTTGCAATATGTGCGATCATTTGGCTGTTGCTATGGGCGTTGTCTTGTTGCTAGGCGTCTTTGTATAACTTTTTGAATTTATGTCCAAAGAATTCCTGTCATCTTAAAGAAATACACCATCGTTTGGCTGTGCTATGGGCGTGGTCATGGTTGCTAGGGCCAATTGTGTCATCATGTTTTGAACAAAATCTTCAGAATAACACTTCTAGAAATATGTCATAGTCTCACTGACAAAGTACTTTTTGCGAGATAAGTTTTGTTTGAATATCCTCACCAAGATTATTATTGTACCTAATGTTGAATTAAATGTTGACACATGGGACGGGTCTGTATATCCTGTACTTTATGAGATCTACAAAGATTGCGTGGCTACGACCACGTATTTGTGAATAATATTAATAGCACAAAACTATAAACATTTGATTAAATATACTGTCTGAACTTCGCACAATAATCAAAATCAACCATACTTTTAGATAGAATTTTGGTTTTGATACAATTGGATTGCTTGAATTTGAAGTCTGACTTTCAAAATGGGCTTGTGCGCCATAGAAAGTAATTGTATGCACAATCATGGAAAACTCAATATAAATACAAAATGGGGACTAAGAATAACAAATCAAAGTATATAAGTCCAATTCCTTACGTTAGGAGAACCACCTACCTCCCACTTTATCCTTCTCTTCCACTACTCTGTCACATCTGTCAGTTTCAACGTCTAAGGTGTTTCCAGACTTTAGATTTTTTTGGAATGTATCCAACCTACTGTCGTCTTGCCCCATGTCTTGATGAGTAATAGATGTTTCACGTCTTCTAGGATCTTTTGTGTCTTGAGTTTCTTTGATTTTCTGATGTCTAGCGACATGCCCACTTTCTGCTCCAAGATCATGGAGATCAGCCGCTGCAGCACTTCTACCAGACTGAGTTTCTTTCTCTTTGTTTTCTTCGTGCTTGAGAGACTCTTCTGACTGTCGTTGTCCTTGAATTGTGTCCTGACTATATTGTACGCTATTGGATCTGCCAGTTTCTTTATCCAGGATCTTTACAGACATTTCAGATGAAAGTGGAGCATCTAACTCACTTTCCCCTTGTTCTGTTACCTGACGACCAGGAGACACGTCATGTCTTTCAGTTTGTGTTTTGAGGGTTTCTCTGGATGTCTGGTGTTTATCAGGTGCATCTGACCCACTTTCTGTTTCTGAATTCGGAAGCTTTGTAGTCACATTACGTCGTTGAGCTCCCTTGTCTGCATTCTGATATTCTGGGGACTCACCTGGCCCACTTTCTTCTTCTGTTGTGTCCTTGCCATAATGTGTTATCATGTCACTTTTGGTAGTCTGCTTGTTTTGTGTTTCTCTAGAATCTTGAGAACCATCAGTAGACATATCTAAAAGACCTTCCTCTTCAAAGCCCTGTCGTTCAGGTCTTCCATGTCTGTCAGCTTTACTGGATAGAGTTGCATCACTGGTTGGGTGTTGAGGTGATGTACCGGCAGCAGCAGCAACAGTGGTTGATTTGGTGGTTGAAACTTGAGTTTGACGCCCTTTGATATCCTCTAATGTTTGCATTTGAAGTTCAAAACTTTCTATTTTCTCATTCTGTTCTATCAGTAGTCTTTTATGTTCCTTGTTTTCCTCTAAGAGAATGTCTTTTTCTTTTAACAATTTACCCTCACTGCTGCATTTCACACGGTAATTCTTGAATAGAATGTCCAAATCCCTTTTCATTTGAACGGTTATCTGCTCGGCGACTTTTAACTTTTCTTCTGTGTGCTCTTTGTCGGTAGACAACATTAGATAGCGGGTCCGGGAATGGGCCAAAGTGTTATTGGACTTCTCTATAAAGTTGTCTATCACAGATAGGTAATCCTTTATTTGAGTCGATCCTTGTGGCAGAGTCAGACCTTCAATCTGTCTCCTGTTAAACTCATTCGCTTTTAAAGTGTGTCTCCGTGCAGCCATCGTATCATCGAACAACAGGTCTTCGGCCACTTCATGAAGAAATGAAAGAAATCAAAGGAAGTATAGTTAGATTTGAAGGCTTTGGGAAAACATTGCGACGTAGTGATGTTATAAACAATAACATTGACGAACAATTCGTGTCACCGGAGATTCTTTCAAAATTATATAAATGATAGCTAGCTGACAGGTTATCTCTCAATAGTTTTTGCTTCTCAATATACTTTGCCTGTAACATCAACAATACATTGACAAAGGAACAAACAGAAATATGTGAAATAACAGGCAGAAATGAAGGAACAAAACAAAAACTAAGATGTTGAACAAAAACAAAAACAAAACTTAGGGCATCCCATCAACAAGGTGGAAAATTATTTCATAATTATTGATAACTTATCTTTAGTATGATTGCCCAAATTGTTTAATGGTCTAGAATCATAGGAAGGCATAATAACATTATTGAAAAGGTTGCCGTATACAGAAAATTTCAAGGTATAATTGGTGCAATTTTAGTTACTTGAGCTTCGATATAGTGTTCATCAAACTTTTGTTATAATTACATACCAATATTTCTATTGCGAGACTTTGATCCAGTCTTTTCTGTGTTGGTTGGAGAGGCGCCCCTTATTTGCACCATTCTCCTTATACCAAGCAGAGAAAATATTTCTGGTTTTTGGGAAACCATCTGCAACATATAATCTTTAGCCGGCGGTTTCATGAACAGGCTTCTAATTCCACCTTTTGTGGAATCGTGCCACCCTTTAGTTTTTAGCCCTTCTATAAGTTGTCCAAGTAAGGTGACAAAGTTGCGTTTTGTGTGGAGAGTTTCGTCCAATTCTACTTTGATTATTCCATTACTCTCACCTGTGTAAAATAATTGATAATTACCAGAGGTTATTAGGTATATTATGAAATAAGAAACCCAACACATACCGAGGGATTTCTGACTTAGAATCGTTGAGCTCGAGGCCGTTGGGCAAGGCAAATAGATGTGATAGAAAATTTGAGATAACAAACTATAGTAGGCCTGCAGCATGCAGGCATCATTGCGTCGTTTAGGTTATAATGTACTCTGTGTGACATGCCTGATACTATGGAAAATATATTGTTTATTGTTCTAATAAGTAATTAGATAATGAAATATGGTCCCTTAGGAACGGTAAATCAGAAATGAATGTTGTGTTTCGATGTCAATCATGGATCATGATCTCGCGATGATTTATTCATTCAGTGATCTCCATGATATATATCACGCCATGGCATAACACTAAGGTTCTTGCCAGAGAACAGGTCTGGTTGAAACATAAGGCGTAAAAAATTGTGTGGCTCCGATTACATTCAATTTTAAAATAGGTGAGGTAGGTAGATTTTTTATTTTATTATATTATATATTTTTTTTTCATGTGTGAATGTCTAGTTCAGGTTTTCCATTGTTTTCCAAATGATCTCTGTGTTGTTTATTTCTTCCTATCAGATGCACTGTGACTAATGATATGGTTACTCTCTGATCTTCGCACTCATCAGCTGACAGATCATGTAACAACATTCGAGTCACTCTCACATCTTGTGTACCGTAGATCATTCGGACCTTTTGGGGAATTAGCTCAGACTACACACAGATTTATGTTCAAGTCAAAGTTTACGCTAGAATCACAGCAAAGCACTTCGTCTCTAGCCTCGTTCATTGATTTCCTGCCTGCTGCCCGTTCCAAGTGTAATATATCTTTTTTGTCATTAAAAGTCCAAATTTACATAACGCATGTGTATGGCCAAATAATTAATGCAAACCATATTTAAATCTTCAAGAGGTGTTACCATGCCCTAAAGTCTATTCTCAAAACATTGATAAATGATCATTATGAATCCTAGTTATGTATGAAATGCAGACTGTCGTCTCATGTACTCGAGTATGCTTGGAATCTTGTGGTATGAATCCGATATCCTTGAGAGAATCTGTTGACCTTTCAATCAAAGTGGGACATGCGATGTAGTTAAAATATTGAATTTTTTACTAAAATTATGTCATCTGTGACAGTACAGCCATTACAGATTGGAAGAATAGTTTTATATTGTCTTCTTAAGTTGATGTCAGTTTCCGCACCCATTATTTCTTGTGAGACTTCACGATTTTCGCGATTTTATTTTATTTTTCTCGAATACCTAAAACAAAGTTTAGGGTCGCCGTGAAAACCTAGGTGGGGTCGGTAACCGGAACCAAACAACTTTTTTTATTTGGCCTTATGAGTTAACACCTGGCGAAATATTATCGCTATGTGATTAGGCACTGAAAACTGTTACAATCCGCTCAACTATACCATAAATAATCAGACCACTATAGTTGTCGAAGGTATCAACAAATAATTCATGGCATTCATAGTGCTTTTACCTTCACGCTCTTGTTCTCTTTTTTGAATATCTGGAATAACACTCTCCACGATACTATCTTTACTGTGCATTACCACAAACGGTATAGATGACACCTCGTCAGCCGTCTCTCCCAAGTCTCCCTGTCAAAATGGAAATACATTTTTTGTACATAAGACATTATCACTAAGGTACACGTTTACTTCATTTTTACACTCAATTACTGTCTTAGCATCAACTTTGGCCAGTGAAAGGCTGTGAATGGCTTTTGATAGGTTGAACTATTTGGTTAAACCCTTCAGGTAATGTGTTTACACTTTACAAACTTTCTTAGACTATTATTTTGTGAAAATCAAGAGAAAAAATGAAGTTTTATTGAAATGTGTACCTTGTCAGTCGGAGCAGAGTCCTTATCTTGCTCTTCGAACTCATTGGTTTGAGTCACTGGACAATGTACCTCGAAGTGCTGGTCATCGTTAACAGTCATTGCTGAATTTAAACAGTGGTGACACATCTCATCCAAATTTCTCTTAGCGAACATCGCTTCACCTGAAACGATATCGATATATAAGATGGTGTAAGACAGGTATGCATTTCAGTTACTCTACATAGAAGACGAATTTGTTACTTTTGGTTTATATTTTACCGTCATACACGTACCTTCCTTGGCATATTCTAACTCGAGGCGACATTTCTTATATTCCCATTTCTCTACTGTGGTTCTCAAAGTAAGCATTTTAGTACCGGTGAGTTTCATGTTTTCCTCTGTGGCTATGTCGAGTTCAAAATAGCTGTTAAGTTCCCCATCTGTGACGCTCGTCCAGAGGTAGTCAGCAGACTCAATCGATGAACACAAAATGGTGAGTATAAGACTTCCTTGACCAACACGGATGGGTTCAACTTCCTTTTCTTTCAGATGTTTTGTGGTGTTGGAGAGGTCCTCAGGATTTCTTATTGAGCCGAGAAGGACATTTTCAACCATTTGCCTACACTTTGCAGTTGCTTCTTGTGTTGTTTGGCCATGTTCGATATGGTTAGGAGTAACTTTGTCGATACTGACACGAATAGACATTTCTCCTGTAGATGATATCAAAAATCATAAAACAAAATGTTTTAGAGAATAATTAAAAAACAAACAAGAATTGATCAAAGTTGAAAGCCCATGTATGAAAACTCAGTCCTATTGCCTAATGTTCAAGATGCAGGCAATAACTTGTGTGGCAAAGCATTCGACCACTCCTCAATTATGTTTTTTACGTCGTCCTACGTTTCTTAGTACATGTATTTAAGTTTATGTAATAAACATTAGTGAATTACAATGGTCAAATGAAATTCCACAACACAGGATGGTATTATGTTTCTGTGTCATGGAAAATGATATACATACTTTGTTGCCTCTTCGGCCAATTTGAAGGTTGAGGACCGATCTTTGTTCCTGGACAAGAAAAGGAAAGGGAAACCCTTTTTTATAAGTACTCTAAATGTGTCTGTGAATGCAATATACACATAATAATCGCAAATCAAGAATTGACACAAATCAAGTTCGGTGTGTGTAGTGCGCCATGGCACAGTAATCGTCCTTGCTAGGAACGGTATAAGCTAGACTGTCGACAGTCGCTCGCGCCTTTTTTTCCTACGTTTTATCTAAACTCCGATCCGGCGCAACACTCGTATAATCGCAAACTGATATCGAGGGCAGAAGGCCCGAATGGTCGAGGGCCGAAGATATCAGTTTGCGATTAGACTAGTGTTGCGCCGGATCGGAGTTTAGATAAAACGGAAGAAAAGAAGGCGCGAGCGACTGTCGACAGTCTAGGTATAAGCTTAAAACAGTTAATATGTGCTATTTTTAGAAAATGTGTAATCGTCATGCGGTATTTGTTTTGTTAAAGTTATATACTAGTATCCTTTATTTTTGGTAAAAATAAATAGTCAAGTTTCTTTTGACAGATATCACATAAAGTACTTTCATTTTGGCATTTATTACACAACTGTGTATTTGAAAAATCGTTCTTGTTTCTAATACCGCCCGTTTCACGCTAGTGTTCACTGGCTCTGTTTGAAACAACCACTGACCATGAGATAGAAACCAATAAGAAACTGTGCATGCTACTCATTTGAATCAGTACAGTTTCTTGCAACATTTTGTCTAAATGAAATCAGCTGTCACGCCATGCAGACATCAAATACAGACACTAGCGTCGGAGTGTCTGCGTCTAGTTTCAGTATTTTCAAATGTTGTATTTAATTTAGACAAAATGTAGCAAGAAATCTTGCTATCTCAAAGTACAGAAAGTGCAGTTTCTTATTGGTTTCTGTGTTGTTGTATCAAACAAAGCAAACTTTAGTGAACACTAACATGAAACTGGCAGTACTTCATCCATAGACTTGCATCTGGGGTAGTCTGAGGTTCGTTAATTCTAAGCAAACCCTTACCTTGTAATGACCATTCTATCAACTGTTTATGAGAGTCAGCAATACACCCATTCTTGGCAGACTCTTTTAGCTTCTTTTTCAGTTTGTTTGCTCCTTTCAGGAAGTTTTCATATCGTCGCGGCCGTCTCAGTATGTTCATTATCTTGGTTTTCCATTTCTCTGTTTCAGTTTCTCCTCTCTCAGATATCCCAACTTCGTGGACTAAAATGCTTGGGGCAAACGAAGAAAACTCTTCTGATATGAAATTGGAGAACCATCCATACGCATCAAGAATAACGGGAATACCAGTACTGCAGGCTATGAGACTGATCATACTGCACGCATCTCTTTCCGGAACGACAGCAAGCTTGCAGTGTTGTAAGTCGTTTCGGAGGTGATCCAAGGAACTTCTCGGGTAGATGTGTATTTTGAGATGTGGAGCCTGCAGTTTGGGTTTGCATAAGCTTTCCTTGTAGACCCGATCCTTGCAGCGCTTACAGACGGATGGTCCAGGCAGTTCACGAACCTTCAGATGTGGTTGAACACCATCAAATTCATAGTAATCGGACACCTTTCCCATTGTTCTTGCAAGCATTTTGTACACTCTATGTGAATTGCTATTGGCGGAGTCGCTGAATGACAAAACTTCGATTCCCGATTCTGTTATCGGTTGGTGACTGTTGGTGTTTACGAAGTAGTCATCGACGTATGGAATATAGCACAGGTGCTTGGGTTTATCAGCAAGATTTCTTATTTTGCTCTCGAAATGGTTGTAAACAGCCCGACCGACAGAAACCACAAATTCTGCGATTTTTGCAACGCTTGTCATTTCATCCTCCATTTCCGGTGATGGATTGCCATCTTTATATGATAGAGAATAAAATATGGGCACAAACTTGGCATCTCTAAATAGTGTCTGTTGGAAATCTCTGGCGTAGTCAGCAGTACAACATTTTTCATTCGGAGCGACATGTCCAAATATCGTTCGGATATTGGCGCTACATTTTTCTAGAAGGTTTGGAAATTTATCTTCATGAAGTACAAACCAATCTAGAACAGGTTGTTTTGACGTATTATCCCATTTTGAAACCTTTGGATGTGGTAAGATAAGTTCTACGCCGACTTGCCTTGCGTCTTTTTTCTCGTCCTCAGTAGCTTCCAAAGCAGTGCAAAAGACAGCAGTATTCTTAGCACTATGTAACTTGGCAATTTCTCTTTGAACCATACTAACTGAAAGGCCACAGTTTTTTGGCCACCATTCCGTACCGACTATCAGAATGCCATCTCGCAAGTCGGCTCCGTCAGCCATATTTTATTGCATTTTAAGGTTTACAATGCTTATATATCGTTATTCTAGAAAAAAACACGATCAAACTAAATGAAGATAACGATAAACAGCTAGGTCAAGAGATTCGAGAGTCTTTTTTTGTAACAACACGTCGTCTGCCACGGTCTAAATATACCGACTTTTATACCTGCTCTTCTTGTGTGTGAGTTGTGACACAAATAGTCAAAATAGAAACTCTTCGTTGTCGTAGTTCCACTTTGCATACTAAATTTCACGTCCCATAATGTTCATTTTTCTGTGGACAGTGATAAAATGGATGGCAATTATATGACTAGACAAATAGGTCTACTTTATACAACTGCCAAATTTCTTTTAGGGAATTTCTCTCTTTTTTGTTACCTTACAGTCAAGTAATGTGTACTGTAACCATTTGTGAGCGAATTGTATTCTTTAAAAAAGAATAACAATGTCGATGTCGCGTACAATAATTGTGTTAGAAGACTTTTCAAGCCATCCAGGTTTTGTAGCATTAGTTCGATGTCTGTGTTTTATTGAGTTCTGTTTTTGGCAGGTGCAGCCAACGAGTCATATTTCTGAAATTATTACAGAAAGTTAAAACATAGCTAATAAACATTTTTTACATAATTTTACGTTTAATTCAAGATTGGAGGGGACAGTGAAAGCTGTTCGTATCTGCCTTCCCACTGCGATATTACACGACCTGTCCTCCCGCCAGATTTGCCTGCCCACTGCATGCCCGCTCCCCGCAATTTTCGCCAAGGTTTCCCTTCTCTCCGCTACCCTCTACCAGACATATGGCCTCCGTCAACTATTCGTTGAAGCCCTAATGTTAAATTTACTCAGTACAGGATGCTATTTGATATACTCACAACAAAACAGTTTCTCCTTTGACAGTTGTCATTTGACATATTAGATTATGCTGCAATCTCAATGCACTGCCTCGCCATTTTATTACACAATTAATTTACATCTTGTGAATATTGTAAAAAATATTAAAATCTGTTCACTAACTTCCTGAAAAAATATCGAAAACTGCCCGCTTTGCCCACTGCCTCCCCCTTCCCCTTTCCCCATATCTTACAGCTGAAATATATTTTGCCCGTTGAAATACCTGGGCCATTTTCCCCTCCCTCTGGCAAAGCTTACAATTTGCCGCCCACTGAAAAATCGTGTACGAAACAGCTTTTTCCACGAACAGCTTCGTTGACTGCACCTGTTTTGGTGAGCTGTAAACGGGTTCATAATTTTGATAAGATATTTGAAAACTCAGTACATGTATGGCACCTCTCTGCAGTACAAGCGATGGATCGACATTTTGTCTATTTGTAAATTGGTGACAGTGTGGCAGTTTTCGTATTTGCATATTTATGTTTTACCCTTTTTATACTGGCCTGGAGCCTTTTTTTTCAGTTAAGATATAAATAGAAATGAAATGATGAAAGGGTACTGCAGCATTTACTATATTGTGAAATAAAGTACTTAATGTTTAAAGTCAACTCAAGATAAAAAATACTGTACCAGACTTTGAAAGGGTCAACCTCTGTACACGTATAGGCCACAAACTGATTTACTGGCTTCATCGTTGCAATGCTTAAACTTTGACCCGTAATAATATCCTAACTAGTCAGTCAATCTACCGCTACATATGTGTTTTATATCAACATTTTATATCGTGATAAAACTAAATAAGTTATTAATGGCGGTCCTTTCAGGTTAGATGCAATGGTATGCAATAGCTTACTTTAATAAGCCTAGTGTATATTTTTCACATGTAATTATTCTAAAAACACATCCGTCCTTTTCCACGTTATTACTGTTCACTCTTTGTTACGGTCATCTATATGTTATAAATTAGGCACTAGGTGTAACACAGAGCTCTGGTGCAACATATGTCCATGTCAGAGAAAACGTTAGACATATATCACCTCCTACCTGAAGCCTCATTTGCGGAAAGTGCAACGATTTTCGTCAACAATTCCCCAGAGGCCCGGGGTTGAAAGACAACGGAAGGTTTACTGATCTTCTAGCTCATGAGATATGACAACACGATGGTCCTGTGATAAAGAAAAAGATACACATATCAAGTTTAATAATTTAGTTTGTAGTCGAGTGAGGCACGTCAATTATACACGAGAGTTTACGATCGGTTAACTTCAACGTTGCACTTTTTAAACTGCTGTCCGACTCGAATTACATAAGACCCAGCAACACAGACACATCGGAATTTCTTAGGTGATACTGTCTCTGTCGTTTTGAAGTGACTTTATTTTGTAAATCTAGGCGTTCTTTAAATTATTATGATAAAATACCACCTACCAACCACCATCTTGTTTGCAGCCATCATCATGTAGTCTTGTACAGAAACACAATCATTTTGATTGTTATCAACATGCAAATTACGTACATGAACAGTAAATACTTACCAGGAACATCCCTTACACACTGTTATAGTCGCATAGACCATACTTCACAGCTATGATAAAATATTCACAATATATTTCAGAGGCAAATACTTGGTAGAATTATGTACTGAAGTTTCTAAATGTTGATGTTGCGACGGTGTACATCGAGTTCTAAGCCTCGATTTGATGGAGGGTTCCGCTACACTTTGAGGTCAAATGTTATGTCAGGAACCCTCATATATCAAAGTAATATATAACCTTTAACCATTAAATGAAGCAATCCCACCTTTTAACCTTATTGGCAGTGGCAACATAATCAGTTGTTGTGACTTGTTTGTTTCTAAAACTAAACTATATTATATAAAATATACTTATAGTAAGGTTTCTGGAGGCAAGATGCTTTCATACATTTCATGAACGTCGGCCTAATGCTGTGCTTGGTGTAATGTCTAGGCCTTACTTGGTGTAATATTTGCTTTCAAATTGATATCATTTAATTCCGATCCAGCACTGTACCACACGTGACTGTATGCAAAAAGAAATAGTGCCCCTAACATATAACAGTCCTGTGAAGTGAAATTATGTTCGTTTGTTCTAACACGATTTTCACAAAATACATTTGTTATAATGGCAATAATGACAATTTTTGTCACAGTCGGGAGTCTGTCAGAACATTTACTAAATGATCGAGTAAAAATATTTCATTAACCTTCCTTAGGTATTGAAGAAGAGACTTTTAATCGCTTCGCTACAAGTGGTTTCAACTTTTCGATCAACCCCCGTTTCAATGTAAAAGTGACTGATATTTTTATCAACATGACATATCAAACAAAGCGAATTCTTTCATCTTGAAATACACAGGATACTTTCACTTGGCCGTCGTTAGTTGTTTTTCAAGTTTTTAATTCGAATATTGAAAATAAAAGGACGGTTTGTGCCGGACTGGGTTGGCATGACTATGTTGGCGCTGACCCAGAGAGGGGGTGGGGGATTTCACGTTACGCACCGCGCCCGGACAACCAGAGAATCTTGGTTGTAGACCATGTACCCCAAAATACCCCTATGGAATTACGGCGTTCACAATTTCCTATTAATATCACTATCAACTTCAAAATAGAAAACTACATAATATATAAAAACAACAACCCTGTAATTTGAATAAAATCAGCCAACATTTTGTCGTCATGTATAAACTGAAACATTTTATTTTCATCGATAGAAATAACAAATATATACAGAAATAAAAAAAAACTCAATCAGCATTGTAGCACAGTTTGTTAGTCGCCATCACCGTCCTCTCCAAGGAGTCTGGTATACATATGGTCACCTTTCTGCTTGACCAATAACGGATGGCTGCTGAATCGTCTACGGACTTTGGCAGCAAAACTTTCGGCTGATTTAGCATTTGCCATTTTATTTCCTTTTTTGTATGTGGTTGGCATAATATATTCGTCTCTTGCATTCATCCGTTCTTCAGCATTTTGGAAACTTTTGGCAACAGATTTAAAGAAACAAATACCATCTTTGACCACTGCCTTTCTCGATACATCTCCGCACGGTAGGCGTTCAATGACGTCATCCTGCGAAATGTCAAAGGTCAATACTATAGTACCAAAGAAAATTACTCAAACTCGGGTACTCAAATAAATCTTGCTGTATTTCCTTTTGTTATACCGGAGCTATTTACACATTCTAGCCTAAAAGCACCAAATGGTTCCAGTTTGCTTCGGAAAAAATACGAAAAAAAGGAAACAGAGACGTAAACCTAAAATCTCGAACTGATTTTCGTCACCAGCAATATGCGATAAAGTAAACTTTTATAGAGAAGTTGACTTATACAAATACAAACAAACGTACAGACAATATGATAATTCTTTTCACACCACACACAAACTTATTAGTTAATAGTAAAACACTTTCGTATTTTCCTATTGATATAGCATACTTACAATAGGATTATCATTAACGTCATCAGTTTGTACCGATACATCCTGGAATTCCTTTTCATCAGTTTGTACCGAGGCATTATCGAATGGTTTCTCATCAGTTTGTGTAGCAGTATTAGTACTGTCAGTGGACTTCGCTGACACGATAGTCAGAGGGGTACCATATATCTGTGTTCCCACGGTCTGTGTTGATGATGTCGACTGTACCGCCACTGTGGCAGTTTCCGTTGGTGAAGTTTGAGTAGCAATGGGTGTTGTCTGTAAAGATGCTGTCTGTACTGCGACTGTATCAGTCTCAGCAAAGACAGTCTGCACACCGACTTCATTCAAGTTTACATCTAGAGACTCCTCTTCTACTTCTGTTTGTATCCCAACTGTACATATTTCCTTAGCTTCAACCGAATTTCTTTTACGTTTGCGTTTCTTTTTTGGCGAATTGTACGTTCTGTTGTCATCATTACCTAAGTTGGCTACTGGATAGTCAACATTTTGTTCGTCGTACAAAGTACTGACATGAAAACAAAAAAAAAACGAAAATGCAGTGAAATCTAGAAAGGTTCCAAAAGATTTCTCAAACGGAAGATCATTGACACTACAACATATAGACATAGAAAATAATACATAAAAATTAAAAATAAAGTGTCTTCATAGTAGCAAAGGATAGTCTCTTTACCTTTCGATCGCTATGTTTTCATTTGGTGACACCTCCTTCGGCTTCTTTGCGGCAAAATAGTGGTACATAAAGATACACACCGTGAGTATCATTGTGAACAACGTTCTGTGGCGTTGGTTACCTACTGTGAAAGTGAAAATGTTCTAGAGACGCCACATTCTTATAGTCGCTGACAACGATGGAACTCGTTTGTGATTGGCCAGCAGATCACGTGTTGGATACAACGCAGACGATTGGTGGAAAGTTTCCACAACTTGTTTCTTAAATGTTTTGATAGTTTGACGTTGTTAAAAAAACGTGTCATCACAGATCGCATGTAAACAAAAAAATGTTCAACGCAGATAAGAAATCCCAGTAGCTTTAATTTTCAAAATAAATAATCGGTTTCACGTTTTTTTTTTTTACATTTTCAGATATGTTAATGACAAGTAGTGAATTTGTATAACTATTATTAGCTATTATAAAACAAAACAGTGACATTTTAATTTTTTCTTATCATTACTGTGTAAGCTTGATTTAAGTCATGATTACTGGCCTTAGTTACAGCACATTCAAAGTGTGGAAACTTTCCACCAATCGTCTGCGTTGTATCCAACACGTGATCTGCTGGCCAATCACAAACGAGTTCCATCGTTGTCAGCGACTATAAGAATGTGGCGTCTCTAGAACATTTTCACTTTCACAGTAGGTAACCAACGCCACAGAACGTTGTTCACAATGATACTCACGGTGTGTATCTTTATGTACCACTATTTTGCCGCAAAGAAGCCGAAGGAGGTGTCACCAAATGAAAACATAGCGATCGAAAGGTAAAGAGACTATCCTTTGCTACTATGAAGACACTTTATTTTTAATTTTTATGTATTATTTTCTATGTCTATATGTTGTAGTGTCAATGATCTTCCGTTTGAGAAATCTTTTGGAACCTTTCTAGATTTCACTGCATTTTCGTTTTTTTTTGTTTTCATGTCAGTACTTTGTACGACGAACAAAATGTTGACTATCCAGTAGCCAACTTAGGTAATGATGACAACAGAACGTACAATTCGCCAAAAAAGAAACGCAAACGTAAAAGAAATTCGGTTGAAGATAAGGAAATATGTACAGTTGGGATACAAACAGAAGTAGAAGAGGAGTCTCTAGATGTAAACTTGAATGAAGTCGGTGTGCAGACTGTCTTTGCTGAGACTGATACAGTCGCAGTACAGACAGCATCTTTACAGACAACACCCATTGCTACTCAAACTTCACCAACGGAAACTGCCACAGTGGCGGTACAGTCGACATCATCAACACAGACCGTGGGAACACAGATATATGGTACCCCTCTGACTATCGTGTCAGCGAAGTCCACTGACAGTACTAATACTGCTACACAAACTGATGAGAAACCATTCGATAATGCCTCGGTACAAACTGATGAAAAGGAATTCCAGGATGTATCGGTACAAACTGATGACGTTAATGATAATCCTATTGTAAGTATGCTATATCAATAGGAAAATACGAAAGTGTTTTACTATTAACTAATAAGTTTGTGTGTGGTGTGAAAAGAATTATCATATTGTCTGTACGTTTGTTTGTATTTGTATAAGTCAACTTCTCTATAAAAGTTTACTTTATCGCATATTGCTGGTGACGAAAATCAGTTCGAGATTTTAGGTTTACGTCTCTGTTTCCTTTTTTTCGTATTTTTTCCGAAGCAAACTGGAACCATTTGGTGCTTTTAGGCTAGAATGTGTAAATAGCTCCGGTATAACAAAAGGAAATACAGCAAGATTTATTTGAGTACCCGAGTTTGAGTAATTTTCTTTGGTACTATAGTATTGACCTTTGACATTTCGCAGGATGACGTCATTGAACGCCTACCGTGCGGAGATGTATCGAGAAAGGCAGTGGTCAAAGATGGTATTTGTTTCTTTAAATCTGTTGCCAAAAGTTTCCAAAATGCTGAAGAACGGATGAATGCAAGGGACGAATATATTATGCCAACCACATACAAAAAAGGAAAGAAAACGGCAAATGCTAAATCAGCCGAAAGTTTTGCTACCAAAGTCCGTAGACGATTCAGCAGCCATCCGTTATTGGTCAAGAAGAAAGGTGGCCATATGTATACCAGACTCCTTGGAGAGGACGGTGATGGCGACTAACAAACTGTGCTACAATGCTGATTGTTGTTTTTTTATTTCTGTATATATTTGTTATTTCTATCGATGAAAATAAAATATGTTTCAGTTTATACATGACGACAAAATGTTGACTAATTTTATTCAAATTACAGGGTTGTTGTTTTTATATATTATGTAGTTTTCTATTTTGAAGTTGATAGTGATATTAATAGGAAATTGTGAACGCTGTAATTCCATAGGGGTATTTTGTGGTACATGGTCTACAACCGAAATTCTCTGTTTTTTCCGGTCGCGGTGCGTCACTTGACACCCCCCCCCCCCCTCCACCCTCTCTTGGTCAACGCCAACATAATCATGCCATCCACGTCCGGCACATACGTCCTTTTGTTTTCAATATTCGAATTGAAAACTTGCAAAACGACTAACGACGACCAAGTGAAAGCATCCTGTGTATTTCAAGATGAAAGAATTCGCTTTGTTTGATATGTCATGTTGATAAAAATATCAGTCACTTTTACATTGAAACGGGAGGTGATCGAAAATTTGAAACCAATTGTAGCGAAACGATTGAAAGTCTCTTCTTCAATACCTAAGAAAGGTTAATGAAATATTTTTACTCGATCATTTAGTAAATGTTCTGACAGACTCGCGACTGTGACAAAAATTGTGTTACTGACAAAAATCATTGTAATTTGAGAAAATAATAGAAAATTGCAAAACATTGTGAAGTCTCACGAGAAATAGTAGATGTCTGATATCAACTTAAAAGACCCAAAATGAAACTGTTCTTCCAATCTGTAATGGCTGTACATCTGATAGGAAAAAATAAATAACACAGCCCATTTGGAAAACAATGGAAAACCTGAACTAGACACTCACACAGAAAAAAAATAGAATAAAAGAAAAACCTACCCCACCTATTCTAAAATCGAGCGCAATCGGAAGCACTCAATTTTTTTTATTAGGCCTTAGTACACATAAGTTCCAACACTACAGACAAGTATAAATGCATTATATCGGTTCAGTTGTGCTATGGTTGGTTCTTTTTATTTTCAATGTTTCTCACAGAATCTTACAAATAATGGGTTGATTAAAAAAAGAACAAAATAAATATGTGTACACATGCTGGTATCACCATAGTTAGATATCACCGTTTTTTTTACGATTCAACCATAGAGGGCGTCATTAAAAAATTCTGTTAGATTTCGAACTATGGGGCAAGGTTGGTCTGGTCATCATGAGAAACATGAAAACAATTCTTCATCACACACATACTCCCAAAAAAGTATTTCTTGTAGTGACTACAACAAGTTCTTTTAATCGTTTGTACATTATGTCGCAGCTAGGTTACAAAAAGTACAGAGACTACTATTAACTCTAGGTGGATTCATATGGTGAAGAATATGATTTGTATACAAAATATTGTGATTTATCTTTGATTGAAATTCCTGTAATTTTGACTCAGTCTCTGTACTAACTTTAATGGGCAATGAAAAGTAAAGGAACCAATCATTGTTGCAAATATCAAGAAAGCCAGCAAAAAGCTTGCTTTTTGGAGGATGAAGTAATCTTCTGTTATTCATTTTCTAATATAGTTTTGACTTTACAAGTTTTGAGTGGAACTAATTTTCCTTTCATTGCTGAAATAATTTGATCTGGATAACAAGAATAAATCCATACACTGGAAGTATCGTCGCAAACCACAGCCTCTTTTACGGCACCGTCCAAAACATGCCATTATTTTGTAGTGTCGTGGAAGAAATAACAGCTCTGGTTTGCGAGTATGACTGGAAGGCACTGCAGCCACTTTGACATCAAAGATGGACAAACAGTAGAGATCTGTGGAGATGAAATACAAGTCTACAGTAAAATTTCCTATTTTTGAAGATGGCACGTACAGAATGGTCTTGAAGAATTGACAAAACCAAACACTGTAATTATACTTTGGAATTCAATGAATTAATAGACTATGTACATGCTTGATATCAATGTCTAGTACATATCAAAGTGCTATTTATCATTGCTTGTAAACAGATTGCAACATGAAAGCCACAATTGTCATGTAGAAAGAAAAATCGAAAATAGCAGGTACATAAAAAATCTGACTAGTAAGCTTAAGAAAAAAGTGAAAAAAATCTACAAATAAAAGTATGCATACTTAACTTTTATTATATACTTCACCTAAGTGTCATAATTTGAGTTAAGGAAGTGGCTTGGTTCATCCATTCCATCATATGGATCTGACAGAATAAATTCAAATCTGAGTCAAATAATATTTTAAATATTGTGTTATGTTGGAACACCTGGTATATTCAGAATATTAAGATTTAATAAGCCAATATTTGATTTTTAAAAGGTTACGTGTAACTTGTTGGATTGTGGTCTCATTTAATGTTTGTGTGAAATATGTTAAAAATAGTAAGAACAATTGACTTACTGTACAACAAGAGCATATTAGTATTGTATAAAAATAGTGCCAATGGCGTTGTAGCACAACTGTACATTTAAACAAGCAATCTATCGGTCGAAAGAGCGTCGCTGTTTTTGTACCTAATGCAAATTTATTTGAATGCCAGTGGTGATTTAAGTATGATTGAGGATAATAAAATGCTAATTTTGTTATGAGATAAATAAAACAATATAAATCCTGCATTATATTCAATGTATAACTAAGGTACTGCTGAAAAATATGCCAGGGCAGATATCTTAATACATTTGTTTATCATCATTTATTTACATTATTATGTATATTTATGACCCGGTCAAATTCTCTTGAACAAAATTAGTTCTGGCCCTTTTAAGCCATTTTCACACCACCTTTCAGCTCAACTGGCTGAGTTGCTTCGGAGAAGAAAATTTTTTAAAGTATTTTTTACCAAAAAGTCATATTTTAGACCTACTTTGCATATTTATGACCTGGTGAAATTCTCTTGAACAAAACTAGATCTGGCTATTTCAAGACACCTTCATACCAAATTTCAGCTCAATTGGCCAAGTAGTTTCAGAGAAATAGGCTTTTAAAGTATTTTTACCCAAAAGTCCTAATTTGGATATTTATCACCTGACCAAATTCTCTTGAACAAAATCGGATCTGGGTATTTCAAGACATCTTCACACTAAATTTCAGCTCAATAGGTCGATTAGTTTTAGAAAAGTGGATTGAATACAAAACAAATGGTCAAAGGTCAGACATCTACCTACCCCTATAGCTCTGCCGACTGTCTTTGACAGCGGAGCTAAAAAATGTTTCTCCACATGCTGATCCATACTAGGTATAAGTGTATACGCAAAATGCACATCTCATTTTCATTTGAAGAATTGTCCATTCACATGCCCTAAGTACCCCACCAAATACCAAGGCAATCGGGCTGGTGGTTTTTGACTTTAAGTTGTTTACACACACACACACACACACACACACACACACACACACACACACACACACACACACACACAGGCACACAGAGACAGACATACAGACAGATAGACATAGACACACAGGGACAGACAGACAGACAGACACAGACACAGACACAGGCACAGATACACACACAGACACAGACACACACAGGCACAGACACACACTTTACTACGATTATAGAACTGCCAAACCTTTGCTATTGCTATTAACATCAAAACTAACTTGTGGGATAACTGCCAAGGGTTAAAATAAATTAAAGCCACCTACCAAGTCCAACATGGTCAACTTCAAACCTTTGCAGCAATTCTGGGGGGATGAATGGATCTTCAAGTATACCACTGTCTTGAACACTGACTTCCTCATACTCAGGAAAATAGCCACTGTGGAATGGCAGCTTTGGCAAGGTTGGGTTTTGATTTTGAATGGGTTCTGTAGATTTTGGCATCCATGGATGCTCTGGTTTATGCTTGATATATTCAGATTGTTGTTGAGATAGAAGATTGACAGAAAAAGCCAAAGACTCTTGTAAATTTGGCTTTGCTTCTAAAGTGGCTTCTTTATAGGGGTTACAAATATTGTTTCCAAGTAAGTCCTGCAAGAGAGAAATGATCAGAGAAAAGAAAAGGTCAAATTCATCTTTCACAAAAAATTTGGCAAGCTTTCTGTTATGAAAAATGATAACTATCTACACATTTATGATAGTTCTGTGAAATCACCAAAACCAAGCCCTCTGGCTGGCAGGATATATATCATTCTGTTGCCCCATACTTCAAGCATGTGTTATATTTCAAGTAGGAAAAATATAGTAAGGTTGTTTTATCAAGTAAAAGACATATTAAAAATCCAAAATAAATTCCAATTCTCATCCATATGGTCACTTTAATGTTCCAAATCAGTATCTGCACATATAAGAATTTAATGCAAAATTGTTGTTTTCCAGTGTGGAAAAGTGTGCACACACATTTCATGAACACAAAATCACATGTATACACAGCATTTGCCATATTTGGCAGACAATAATGAACCAAATGATGTGTAAATACAATATGGACATGCTGGGTAATTGAACTCATGCTTTCAAAAGAGTTGTTCATTAAAGTGTGGCTGCAGAGCACACAAAGGGCACTAATGCACGTACAAGAATAATAATATGCACATTGCCATTTACACATAATTGGGTTCTGTTATTGTACATGTAGTATGTGGTGGGTTAGACATTTACAGCTCTTGCAATCAAACTATGAACAATTAACTACTGCAAAATATTGAGTAGTTTCATTTCTGTCTTTGTACAACATTTTATAGTAGGGTTAGATCAAAGGAGTGCTCCAATAGGGAACTTGCAAACCTGCCATGTTTAATGTTGCATCATGGGAAATGTGATAATAAATACTAATCAATTAGCATTATAAACAATGTTGATACATTGTTTGTAACCACAAATAATCAATTCATAGTTACCCTTACCATTATGGGAGGTTTTTTTGTCAGTAGCTCCAGATTAGGTATTACGATAACCACAGGTAATCCCATAGTCCTTTGTGTCTGAGCATGCTCAGTATGGATTGCAAGTTCCCTATTGTGCACATCATTAGATGACTTGATTCATGACAAATGTCAAATTTAGCACCTGTTACAGTACTGATGTTTAGAAGGTTTTCTGTTGCGAGACATCAATCTGTATGTCTAGCCATGATAGCATGGTATTTGGCACTAACGAATAGTTATGTGCTTGTTTGGTGGCATCAACAAGGGAAATTTATGCTGTTATTCAACTTTACCACTGTGTAGGCAATGTTATGACTCCTGTAATAGCTAAATCTATGCTATTACATCAGGACAAGTTCAGTAATGTATCAATAATTGTTTCAATAGTTTATCATTCATAGTTCGATTAGAAGCAGTGTAAGCATTTTGCCTAATCCTATCACAGATTTTATGGCGAGTGTATGAAAGAATGCAGGTATGATATAACTGAGGAAAGAAACTCACCTCATGCAGTAAACCACCTCGTAAATCATTTCTGCTTTGAATTATACAATTTTTTTGAGCATCTTCAAAGTGAGCCATCAAGTCATCTGATGGATGCGTGATAGGGTTGCCTTTCTCTGTCAAACCAATAACTCCCTCTGCACCTCTAAAATGTTCCTTTTGATCGTCATTCACAAATACACTCTGAAAAGAAAGAAAATTAACAAAGTATATAAGAAGTTGATTGACATGTGATGGGAAGCATAGCTGTACTGTTATGACAACTAGCATAGATGACTAAAGCACAAACATGTCCCTGTAACATATATTGTGCTCATACGATATCATTTAACTTGTTGTGTTTAAAAAAATAGCACCAATGGCGTTGTGGCACAACTGTGTTCATCCACATTCTAATCCACCCCATGCAATATGCACCACCATCTTAGTGTTGCTATGTGCAGTTTCTTAGTTGCCGAGTGACTTTGTTATTTTTTTTGAATATTTAACTACTTGCCTAAACTACCCCTGTTATCTTTGCTATATACACCATCATTTGGCTGTTGCTATTGGCACGGTCTTGTTTCTAGGCAAAATGGGGACCATTTTAAAATGTTTATCAACATGCCTACCCATCCCTATTTTCATCGTCAGGATACTCAACACCATTTGATTGTTGCTATAGGCATGGTCTTCTTGCTTGGCATATTGCACACATTTTTTTGAATGTTTATTCACTTGCCTACCTATTCCTGTTTTTATCTTTACAATATACATCATTAGTTGCTCTTGCTATGGGTAGCGTCTTGTTGCTAGACATATCTGCATACATTTTTTGAATCCATTTATCATCCCATCCCTGATATCTTTGCAATATGCAACAATTCACTGTTGCAATGGCCATTGTCTTGTTGCTAGGCATACTTTTTGGGAACTTCGCTACCCATTCCTATTTTTATCTTTGAAATATATACCATCATTTGCCTGTTGGTATGGGTGTGGTCTTGTTGCTAGACATACATGTAATCATTTTTTGAATGTTTATTTATTTGCCTATTGCAACATCCAACACCATTTGGCAGTTGCTATGGGTATGGTCTTGTTGCTAGGTAGATATGTATATTTTGTCTTGAACAGTATCCTAACTTATATCCGTACCAAATATCAAAATATTGACAGATAGAAAGACAGACAGATGGACAAGAGTGCAAGACTAGGTGTTTCCATGCAACCTCAAACAAAGGTTAATCTCTGTGCCATTGACAAATAGGTGAGTAAGTATTTCATGACATCAATAAACAATAACCTTTCATTCTTGGCTGAGACTGGAAGCATTTTCTCAGGCCAAGAATTATGTTTATCCACCCAAAATGCCCATCTCTGACATTGAGAATGCTGGGTTATTCTATTTTCATTGTAGCTTGGCATGTATTTGTAGGCATGCTGTCACTGCTTTGGGCTTGGAACGATCAACAGAACACTTGTTTTGTCAGAAATGGTGAACATATTGTCTCACTTTTCTTCATATAGATCATGAAGTTTCGCTATGATTGTAGTAAAAATCGGCAAATTCATAGAAAATATGTATTTTGGTTTCTTTGTATTTGAATAGCTTTCATCAAGTTCTTGTCTTTTCTGACATGACAGTAAAACAGGGGCTGGCGAAATATTATCATAGCAGTCCTTCCAAAAACAAGATGAGTTTTAAACTTTTACGAGGGGAAAATTTTTACATGAAGACACCTAGTTTACATGCATAAATTAACAAACAAAAGACTGAAAGAAATGTACACATTGTTCATTGTCTAGGTGTCGATCTCAAGAATATGCACCAAGATTTAGGACCTAGTCCGCTCTAAATGCATTCACACATACAAATCTGGTCCGGACTATATTATAGTCCAGACTTAGTCCACCTGTTTCATCCGGACTTAAAGAATCAGACTTAGACCGATTTAACGCATTCCCACAGTACTTTTAGAGCGGACCAAAAGTTAAAGTGGCCCTAGTCCGGACTATTTCTGGCAGTGTGAACCCCCTATGATGGACTGACAGGCAGACAGACATTTCACCATACTTTTGAGTCTACTGAACCGTAATTAGATGTCACTTATCTTTAAAGAGTAACTGACATCCAGTACATATTTGCTTAATTTGCCTTTAAATTTCACATGTCACCCATGTTTAAAAAACATGTAGTACATAAAAGGTCAAATTGTAATAATCATTATCCCATAATATAACTTTAACTAGCTCTTTATTGCATTAATTACAGTTTTGTTCATTTTCTATCATTTATTTATCTTACCTTATAACTTTCTTGTATGGCTGTAAACATACTAGGATTATCTGGGCTAGCACTTTGTCTTTTTGGAACAGGTTGAACAGGCTGCAGAGCTAAGTCATTGGAACCACTGACATTGCCCTGTGTATTCTGGTCCACCAATTTTCTCAACTTTGTCCTTGGTTGTGGACTGATACAATTTGCACCTTTTCTCTTGGCTCCAGCATGAGCATGATTGATAGAGTTGTCAACTTCACGATGTTGTCCATCTGTAAAGTTTTGAAAAAGAAAAACCGGTAATAAACAAAACGATTAATATCAAAATCAAGAATATGAGATATTGGAAATGTATAAAGGTTCTAACACTTTTGCAATTGCTGATAAATATACATTGTTTACTTCAAATGAAAATTCATATGTGTGGGTAAACCATAGTATATAGCATTAAACTTTTGATCCAAACACAAACTTGAAAATTGTTACCTGAAATTTTTGACTGTACACCTTAGTCTTTATGAAGAGATTGACCCACTATTCAGAACAAAGTGACCTTACGAATGTGTGAGCTTTTTTATCAAGGGGTCACGGTGCCTGAAAGTTTGTATCCCACTCCCCCTCCTCTCAGTTCAATGATGGCTTAAGTTCTCTGTTCAATGATGGTCTGGATGTAAACATTATGTAAACTTGTTTATGGTATTTGAACTTTTATTACACAAGATGCTTTTATTACCAGTGTTCTTCATTTAGTGACTTTTTCTGTTATTGTGTATTTCACAGGTAGCTTGTTCTTATTGTTTTTTGTGTTGTTCAGCACATATAGACTTTTAGAATATGTGCCATTTTATAAATGTTCTTCATAGCATAGCTTGTAAAGTGTTCCATGTTTTTCTTATTTTTATTATTATAAATGGCTTCCTTCACTGCCTGCTGTCCAAAGTGCATTGTTCAAATTCCAGGCAAAGTTTTGAATTCGTGTAAGTTTTGTTTACTCTAGTCATAGCAATCAAATGATATCTCACATATTTAAAAAGTGCACTTTTTCAACTTACATGATTGAGATTTTATCACTTCATATATTTATCAGTGTAACAAAAAAAATAAAATAAATAAATATCAGCAAAGAAACAGTTGCAGTCACTACAGGCATGATTATAGTCTTGTCATTATTTCAGAGAAGATTGCCCTTACCTGTCCTAGGTTGCATAAATTGGTCCTTACATTTCTTCTCCCAATGGTTTTCAAATCCTTCTTTCCTTGCCAAAGTTCTTTTACACTCAGGGCAATGGTAATGACCATGATCATCCCTCGTATACTCTCTACAGTCTAAATGGCACACCAAGACAACATAACCTGCAATTACAAACATTATTAGAAACAATTAAGCGAATTAACAGTCAAAATACCTGTGCTGTTCTTAAATTTTTGTTACATAAATGGTACAGGAGATGGACATGGTGAATCTCAATTGTTGTATTAGTTGAGTGTTGTTTAGAAACAGTCCAGCTTTATTATAATTAAGAATATATAACCATATATATATATACATCAAATGGCATAACATCATTATGCTGATGACGTCTGAGTGATTTGAAAAAAAGCTACATAGCTGCTTCAAAAACACATGTAGGGTCTATGATTCCAATAACTTTGAATATGGTAACTTTGCTATTACTATTTAAATAATCCTTATGGATGATCACACACACACAATGTCGCACAAACTAAGTAAACAAACTTGTTCGTTTAGGACAAACCCCGTCCCCCTCCCCCTCCCCTCCCCCATAACAAACATTCACAAGTGTGACATTCTTGTATATGTTTACAAGTACAATACGTTTATATATTATGTAAACCATAATGAAAATTGTAGCGGTCACACCACTACAATTGATGCAATATGTAAAAACATGATGGTGAACACATACCATTCTACCGGAAACCCAGCACTGTATATCACAATAGAAGTAAATTTTAATCAACTTATCAACATCTCAGTGGTAAATACAGAACTTGTTATCATTGATGGCATGAAAGTTTTTGAAATTTGGTTAGAAGTGTGAAAATGTAGTTCAGTAATCACATTGACACCAGACCCCCCCCCCTCCCCCACTAAATGAATGAAGTTTGTTTATTGAGCCTGTGTGAAGTGTGATTGTTCCTTACCATGGCTCACTTTCACACCACTCTTTTTGTGGGTTTTATAATGACGCTTTGCCTTGTCGATGTAGTTTGGCTTGAATTTGGCTTTAGGACAGAGAAGACATGCGAAACGTTTTTTGCCAGCTACATTTACTGCATTTTGTATCTCCTCCACTTTTTTGACAATAGAT
The DNA here is from genome assembly GCF_964340395.1 of Glandiceps talaboti. Taxonomy (NCBI): domain Eukaryota; kingdom Metazoa; phylum Hemichordata; class Enteropneusta; family Spengelidae; genus Glandiceps; species Glandiceps talaboti. The sequence continues at coordinate 11,694,032 of NC_135552.1, forward strand.
CTATGCATGTCTGGTGGCTATATAAATATATAAACAGAAAATTAAAAGGTTATAAAGATCTGCTTAATAACATCACACACTAATATATTCAATTGTACTGCAGAAACTTCAGCAGAAAGTGTTTTTCACTTCAGAATCTTAAACTCCTGTATTCAGGCATATGGTGAGATGATGTATGATAGGTGATAGGCTTTTGAGTACAACAGCCCCTGAAGCTTCAAGGTGCTGAAAAGTGAAACTTTGGGATATGCTTCCAAATTTTCTTTTGACTGAATAAAAAATTGTATTTGTACCTATGGTAGATTTTTGTGTGTGTGGATGTGTGTGTGTGTGTGTGTATGTGTGTGTGTGTGTGTGTCGGCCTATCTGTCAGCAGTACGTGACTATCTTAACATCTACTGCATCCATTGTGAACACATCTTCTTTGTGGTACATGCAAGATATGATTACGTTTTACTTAAATTTGGTCCATAATCAGTTAGCTTTAACATAATAATAATTATATTGGTAATCACACACTATTTCTAAAATGCATTATACGATTTCCTTTAGGCCAATGGAAATATGTTATGGAAACACTGATCATGTGACTGTGGGTCAGTCATTTTTTTTCTAAACACATTGCAATATTTGTCTGGTGACCACCACCTATAAAACAAGGTGTTCCATAATATGAACCTCCTCCCACACCCACATTCTGGGCAAAGACAACAACAAATCCATTTGTCTGAGTCATCTGAGGATCGAATTGCCAGGGAGCTGCTCTGAAAATTTTACTACCCCCCCCCCCCCCCCGAATCTGTCAAATGCTTTTGCATTAACACCCCATCATACTTTTTGACATCTATAATGTAACATCACTTTTATTACCAAACACAGCATAATTGTTTATTGAAGGAAGTCTACTAAGCTTCAGTCACAATCAGTTCAGCAATAACAGTTCAGTAGTTTGTACATGTATGATAAATCAACACATTAGGCGTGAGATCAATAGTTAAAAACTAAATTCTTTTAGTAAGGCTTCCCCCACCCCCTTCTAACTAAATTGGTCAAAATTTAAAATTGTTGCACACAGCAAAATCAATTTCAAATTAGTACATAATGTATGTAGTATGTAATGCTATGAATACAAAGCCAGTGAGGAAAAAATACCACTTTTATTGGCACTAATATATTTTAGTGCCATGCATTTTATACATGTATAACAAAGTTTCTTCCATTTTTTTTCAATTTGACAGTATTAGAAATGTTTGTATTTTAAAGGAAATGTAAACAAAAGTGAAGCCATGTGGATTGGAAAGAACAGACTGAGGGAGAAAAGAAAAACCACTGGGTGTGAAATGGCCAGACTGTACTATCAAAATAGTTGGTATTTCTGTATCATATGACAAAAAGATCTAGAAAAGACTTGAGTTAAATTTGGCAGGGCCTATAGAAAAACTGAGATGCAGTCTAAATTTCTGGAAATGTAGAGATCTAAGGGACAGTTTCTTTAGGGGGGGGGGGGTCAGATGTTCGAGTGACACCACCAAGTGATAAGTAATTACGGTCCTCTAAATAATAATACAATCATGACAATACAACCATACTAGCTACGTAATTCTGCAGCCAGGAAGCTAGGAAACAAAACAGGTCAGCAAGCTAGCTACAAAGTACAAACTTCAGTCGCGATAACCCCCTTGTTTTGATTTCGCCTGTCGCGGCATCTCTGAATCGGCCGACCGAGACCTGCAGCTATGATAATCAACTGTACACATATATAAACAAAGTATTTACGATGCCTAATACTTGATCAGTGATACAATAGAACTCCAGTAAAACAAAGCCTGAAGCTCATTCTTACACATTACGAGTAAATATCCTACTTACATTGTGGTTAGTGGCCATCTTGTCGTTGAGTGCGAGTTCAGAGTTGAGAGTTTAATTAAGTTTAACTTCTGTACCGGCCGTTTTATGTAGCCCCGCCCACATATCCGCGTATCCGTCATTCTGCACAGATTTCATCCAAATCATGTTAATATCATCTCAATCGCCAACCAACATGACCAATGTACGTAAATAAGCATTTTATGTATTACTGATGCAAATACCTTCTATTTTAATTTGAAATTGCAAATAAAGTCGTTAAAACTCGGCGCGCATGCCTGTATTTCGCGGCAAATTCAAATGTTGTACTTGTAAAGTGTCGCGCCCTCAGCGATGAGAGTGGGGTTTGTTGTTTTATTGACTCAACGTGCAAATTTACTGCATAAGAGATTATAAGACACACGTGTGTGCGTGCACACACACACACACACACGCACACACACACACACACACGCACACACACACGCGCGCGCACACACACACACACACACACACACACACACACACACACAGACCCACACTGCTACATAATGAAGAATAAATGTTCGAATCATAAACTAATTTATAGAATAAGTATCGTGACACATTTGTTTGTTTGTATAATTGGGCACAATATTTTAAAAGCAGAGACATATAAAATGTTTTTTTATTGAACTGAAAATAATATGCCTGACGCGGTTAGGTAGGAATTTCTTTTCTTATAATCAACATTACGCAAGGAAGTTGAACGATCGCGACTATATCCATTACATCACATTCATCCTGACGATCTCTTGTTACATAGCAACCAAAGTATATATGGAAAGGGAGACCGAATTTGAAATGTCCGACACTTCTTGCTTCTGAACTTGGGATAACTATTGCTGAACTTGAAATAGTTATGAAGGACAGGCATCAATATAGCTTGGAATCCATTGCGAGATTGGATTTTTTACGTTCGTCTTTTGAATTTCAATCAATGATTAGAAAGACGATGTAAAATATCAAAGCTGGATTCTAGGCTAACATCAAAAGAGACGTAAAGGTCAACAAAGTCTATCCGTCCTCAGACTAGGTATCTCGGTTGGTAGACGTAGGTAGCCTTTCTCTTCATGATCCCCCCCCCCCCCCGCACACAGATTCCTTTACGCATATGTATATATATTATCTCTATAATCAGGACCGGCCGCACTATGAGCCTATGACATTATAAAGTATGTTTATTTTCGTTCGCCTATATGTTCTATGTGGCTCCTAGGTTTTGCGAAGAAAATGTACACAAAGAAATAAATGCAATAATTGATTGCTCGCGTCATATATATATATATATATATATATATATATATATATATATATATATATATATATATATATATATATATATATATATATATGAGAGAGAGAGAGAGAGAGAGAGAGAGAGAGAGAGAGAGAGAGAGAGAGAGAGAGAGAGAGAGAGAGAGAGAGAGCATCGAACCGATTATCAATGCTCCTTGATTTCATTGCAAATTAACGTGTGTATATAAAATTTGTTTGCTAAAAACTACATGTGGAGGAAAAAGAGGGTAGAAGGTAATCAGTGTATTTTGTGTTGTTTAAAATTAAATGTCTACGTCCACAGATACAGAATTGTGTTATTCCAATTTAAGTTTTGTATGAAAAATGAAGTTTTGATGTCGAAATCTTTTCCGAAATTCATGGTTTGATGTTGAGTTGTGATTCCGATTTCTTGAAGTTATAATAGCGATGACACTTAATTTGTGGACCACTGTAAAATACCCCCTATCGAATAACAACGTTCACAATTCTCTTTCAATAATTATCACTCTTACCTTTAAAATATATGATAGGAAACAACATATCAATAAAAAAACATATTTCATATCCCTGTAATATGAATAAAATCAGCCAACATTTTGTCGTCATGTATAAACTGAACCATATTTTATTTTTATAGATAGAAATAACAAATATATACAGAAATAAAAAAAAACTCAATCAGCATTGTAGCACAGTTTGTTAGTCGCCATCACCGTCCTCTCCACGGAGTCTGGTATACATATGGTCACCTTTCTTCTTGACCAATAACGGATGGCTGCTGAATCGTCTACGGACTTTGGTAGCAAAACTTTCGGCTGATTTAGCATTTGCCGTTTTCTTTCCTTTTTTGTATGTGGTTGGCATTAGATATTCGTCTCTTACATTCATCCGTTCTTCAGCATTTTGGAAAGTTTCGGCAACAGCTTTAAAGAAACGAATACCATCGCTGACTACTGCCTTTCTCGATACATCTCCGCACGGTAGGTGTTCAATGACGTCATCCTGCGAAATGTCAAAGGTCAATACTATTATTAAAGAGACAGTGTGTTAGCTATCCAAAGAAATTGATCAAACTAGGGTAATCAAACATATCTTACTGTATTTCCTTTTGTTACGTTTATATCGGAGTTATTGACACATTCTATCCTAATAGCACCGGGGAATGGTTCAAATTTGCTTCGAAAAAATACAAAAAAAAAAGCAAACAGAAACGTAACACCTAAAATCTCTATCTTTTTAACTAGCAATATGTGATATACTTGACTCTCCCGTCTTAGTTCTTTAACATATACAAATACAAACAAACATACAAAAATATGGTAATTCGTTTACACATCACACACAACCGTTAATAGTAAAACAATTTCGTATTTTCCTACAATATAGTATATACTTACAACAGGATTATCACTAACTTCATCAGTTTGTACCAATACATCCTGGAATTCCTTTTCATCAGTTTGTACCGAGGCATTATCGAATGGTTTCTCATCAGTTTGTGTAGCAGTACTCTCAGTGGACTTTGCAGACACGATATTCAGAGGGGTACCATATATCTGTGTTCCCACTGTCTGTGTTGATGGTGTCGACTGCACCGCCACTGTGCCAGTTTCTTTTGGTGGAGTTTGAGTGGCAATGGGTGCTGTCTGTAAAATTGCTGTTTGTACACCTACTGCGTCTGTCTCAACAGATACAGTCTGCACACCGACTTCATTCAAGTTTACATCGAGAGGCTCCTCTTCTACTTCTGTTTGTATCCCAACTGTACATATTTCCTTAGCTTCTACGAATTTTCTTTTACGTTTACGTCTCTTTTTTGGCGAATTGTACGTTCTGTTGTCATCATTACCTAAGTTGGCTACTGGATAGTCAACATTTTGTTCGTCGTACAAAGTACTGAGATGAAAACAAAAAAAACAACAACACGAAAATGCCATGAATTCTAGAAAGGTTTAAAAAGATTTCTCAAACGGAAGATCATTGATATTACAACATACAGACACACAAGATAATGCATAAAAACAACAACAACAAAATAAATGTTTTCATATGTAGCAGCAAATTTAAGGATAGTCCTTTTACCTTTCGTAAGCTATGTTTTCATTTGGTGACGGCTCCTTCGGCTTCTTTGCGGCAAAATAGTGGTACATAAAGATACACACCGTGAGTATCATTGTGAACAACGTACTATGGCGTTGGTTACACTGTGAAAGTGAAAATGTTCTAGAGACGCCACATTCTTATAGTCGCTGACAACGATGGAACTCGTTTGTGATTGGCCAGCAGATCACGTGTTGGATACAGCGCAGGCAATTGGTGGAAAGTTTCCACACTCTGTATATGTTGTAACAACGAAGGGCAGTAATCATGACACAATCAGGCTTACACAGTAATGATAAGAACACAATTAAAATGTCAATGTTTTGTTTTATTATAGCTATTAATAGTTATACAAATTCACTACTGGTCATTTACATATCACGTGAACGTATAAACCGTACCAAAACCGGGTTATTTATTTTGAAAAGCTACCGCGATTTCTTGTCTACGTTGTAACAAAATTTTGTTTGCGATCTGTGGTGACTTCATTTATAGGATGGTATCCATAGAGTAGAGCACACTAGTTAAAGTTAACTTCTTCATTATCGACTATTTATTTTACTAATACAGACAAAGGTTTGTCCCCTGTACAGTGTACGTAAGTATCTATTTTTCACCAAGATCAACACATTAAGGTTTTAACAGGAAGCATGTTTTTTTTTTTTAAACTCCATTAGCTTATTTTTTTAAATGCATCGCTGGTATCATCACAACAAATTACTCTGAAGTAACCGGAAGCATGCTTTTAATTCCCCAAATCTCATTATTATTTTAAAAAAAAAAGATCGCAAGGAAGTAATCGGAAATTATCCTTTTACATCACCGCACACAGTAGGTCAGAAATCATGTCTATTTATTTTAGATCAGTACTGATGAGGTTACTAGAGGACCACCATACATGTGTGACGGTAATAAAAACAATTATAAATCATATAGTAAATGCATAATCTTAGGACCCTCCCCCATCAAGTCAGTATGCAGAACTTATCAAGTGGGAGTGTAAAGACCCCTTTCTCTGATGTAAAAATGCATTAAAATATAATATGTAAAATTATATTGTATTGACAAATCTGGACTAACCTTTGTGTATTCCATGTACTCCATTTAGATTGTCTTCGTAATAATATAAGGTATCGATCGGCTACAACTAAACGTATTTACATGGCTCGGCTTGTTTTGTCTGTGTACAGTGATTCATTTAGTATTTTGGTTTTGTGAGTACCCAGTACTGACTTTATGACCTAAACACTGAAATGACTAACTAAAAAGATAGCACTGCATATAAGTATAAATACATTGTATCAGTTCAGTTGTGTTAATAAGTATAAGCTTAACTACACTATCAATTTAGTTGTGCGGTTGACGTTCTTTATTTCCATGTTTTGTCACAGTATCTTAAAAAATAGTCGATTACAAAAAGAAAGAAAGAACAAAGTATTAATATATGTGCATATGTTGGTATCGCAACATTTAAATATTACGTGTCATTTTTTACGATCCGACCATAGAGGGCGTCATTTGATAAATGTGGTCAGATTCCATAAATATGGGGGTCGGTCGAGTTTGGAGAAACATAGAACTATAAATAGGGCCAGCCTATACAGTTAATGTACTAACATGTGGCTGTTGTATAAGGTGTGGTCATGGTTGCTAGGGCCAGTTATGTAAATATGCTTTGAACAATATTTGAAGTAATAACACCTTCAGAAACATCCCTACCAAATTTCAGTCCCATCCACCAGGTCGTTTTCAAGATATTTTTTTAGACCTAATTTGCATATTACTGATGGGAGTCATTGTATCGTGAAGTCCTTCATCTACACATCCCCCATTAAATTTCACCCCAAAATTCTTCCCAACACCCCAACCAATAGCAAATTTGAGGACAAGCCTCCAAGTAGTTACCAAAACCCACATATTTTGACTCAAATGTCATTTTCATTTGAAAAAATTTCCATCTACGCATCCCAGTAATGTTCTCACCAAATATCAAGGCAATTAGCAGTTTTTGATTTTGTCAATTACACACACACACTTCATCATGCCTGTAGCAATACTGAACCAGTTCAATTGTGCCAAAAAAAATCATGTCATGGCCCTTTATATTGGCAGTTTTGATTTTACGTCAATTACACACACACACACACACACACACACACACACACACACACACACACTTCATCATGCCTGCAGCAATACTGAAGCAGTTCAATCCCGCCAAATAAATTATCACGTGATGGCCCTATATTGTGTTCATATCTTGTTGACACTGTCTCTATATAATGTAGGTAGTGCAGGTGTAGTGCATTACAAGTATTCAAAGTATAGAATTTGAGAACAGATCAGGAGAACATTTGGGTGTTTTGAAATGTTGCACTGGTAACTGGTGTACTTAAAGATTATTTGATTGACCCGCTTTATATCAACGACGTAAACCATGTACCACAGGCCTCTTTATGGCACTTCCCAAAACATATTTCATTGCTTTAGCGAAGTATGTCCTCTGGCTTGCGAGAATACTTTATCTAGCATATTCTCTATCCTGTTATTTTTATACATTCATGTATTTATTAATTTGAGGACGTACCACTACAACGCCAGCTGTGTGCAGTCAATCACTTTACCATCCCCAAAACTACATCAAAAAGTGAGCCTTGAAACATTTTGCTGCAGCCATAGGTACTCACTATACACACCATACATGTAAACACTACAGAACACTACATCATGTACAAATGTAGATTTAGTATATGAATCACCAAACAAATATGATATATTCAACAAAATTTATTTGTAAATGTTAGTACATGTATACATCAAAAGGAGAACAAGTCTTACCTAGAACAGAAATAACGCAATTAGATTTTGTGAAACATGTATGAAAAAGATTGAACAAAACTCACACCACGTGTGCCGAAAAGAATTTAACAAATTTTGAACTTTGAAAAGTATGATTATACTGTAAATACAGAGACTAAGTTTATTTGCATAAATATTTCCAGCAAAGAAATACTGTTATACAGACTTCTGTAAATGCTTTCAAAAACTAATATAGTTCTCATTAAATTTTGTAACTCTAAACTTCACCAAAGCTATAAGATAGGTTCATGTGACTCCTATTTCTTTGATATGATCATCATGGCTCAGAAAGATTAAAGGTTCAGCTATCAATATTGAAGTAAGATATACAGGTAAATGAAAGCTATAGTGTCATATATGAGTGTAGACTTTAAGATACATCATGTCGTATGAAATAATCACATTTCTGGTTATACCCTAAAACAGACATCTCATTCTTAATGGTTTTGCAAACAAGATATTTAACTAATTTTGAATATTTTCAAACGAGATTTTCCACCAGTCTGAAAGGTTTGTAGTTGTTTACTCTCTAAGTGATAGCAGTGTAGAATGTCCATGTCGATGAATCTCTGCCTAATATTCAAATCAAATGACACTTTTCATGGTAGATAACGAGTCTGACTAGTATCACTATAATATAACGCAAATGATGAACAGAGCCGAGTATATATATTCATGACTATAATACTGTAAACCTAAATATTTCTGCTACTAGAACATTTTGTGATTTTACAATCTTTAGCTAGTTCTCAAGGATTAATTTTCACTAATTACCAAACTGGTACATTGTGTTAATGTACAAGAAGACATTTTAGTCATTACTTATTTTTGCGTTTTTGTTTGCCAGCGAAATAAACAAAAATAAATCTTTTAGTAAAAATCTCTAGGTTTACAGTATGAAGTCAAATGCATGATAAAAACTTATCAAAAAGTTTACTAGTTCCATAACTTATGGAAATGTATAGCTGCAATAACTTCAAAGGCTAAGCAGAGTCAAAGTTTTTTTCTTCACTTTACATATTCAATGTGTAAAGAAGAATTTTAGCACCAATTTATTGCTAGTCTTCTGTTTGGGTCAGAGGGAATAATATCTGTGAAATAAAAACACAAACATACAACTAATGTTACAATGATATAATATGTATTACTATCATGTTGTTGTACTGTTTCCAATGCATCTCATTGTATTGTATCTCTCATTGTATCTCATTGTAGTCTGTCACATACAAAAGTTGAGCGACATTGTTAGCCAGCACTCACATCTATCCTAAACTGCCTTTCTGTGCCTGCTAGATCAAAAGATTTAGGCCACTGCAATGAAGTTGTGATTAGAAGTTCAAACAGAGGTCATTATGAAGATTAAATCAAACATAACAGAAGAGTTTCTGCTTCTGATGATAAGAATGATTGTTGTTATGGTGATAGCTGTCAATTCTGTGCACTTGATAAAACACTACACTATGGCTTTTTCAAAATTAATTATTTCAAGTAAGGAAAAGATTATCATACAGAAATATAACATTAAAGAGTAATGCAGATATTAATCACTTGATCAGAAAGAGCAAACACCAATACTAGGGTTGTGATATATTCATTAAATTCTACCACATTTATATGATGATGAATATATTATGTATTTGCATTTATTTATTTGATTACATTTTCATCTGCATAGCTGGCCAAAATACGAGAGTATCTTGCAAAGATCATGGTTTGAAGTACTACTTTGTCACACTTATACTGCCTGTTTCACTTCACTTGTACTGAATATGGTCATTTTACAATATCCTGACAAGAAAGTCTACTTGTACATGAAGTTACTATTGGTAATAATAATGATGTTGTAATGGTGTTACGGAGTAATTCTCCATGCTAAGATGATACTTACCACTCTTATAACATTCTGACTTTTACATCAATTCAACTCTGTTGACTGGGTCGCGCTGTGCTCTAATTTTCAACACCTCAATTTCATCCATTTCTACAAAAAATAAAGTATGATTTGTGTGAATAGAATACATGTTCTTCCATTTAGGTTTCTGTATATTGATGTATATTAACTCTGCAATTTGCTGTTGAATATACATAATGTACATAGATGCATTGAGTCAAAAGTGACATACAGCATCACAACTTACTAACTTCAGAAATGCTCTCCTGGCTTTTTAACGGCTTTATGGGGTTAATATTTGGTATTCAATTTACAAGTAGTACAGCACTTAGGTAGGTATACCAGTGTTTTTGCTAAGATTGGGGAACCCCCAGTAACAGAATTGGGGAATATAGTAAACATGCATACTTTCACATACATTACACCATACTTTTGGTGGGGAACCCTGGTAAAATGACAGGGGAACTCAGGTGGATTTGACCTGCTTATTGCCTGTAACAAAAACACTGCATACAATACATGAACTTATTATTTCTTTGAATGTGACCATAGCATATTATTGCCATATAGTATGCACATGGTGAAAAGTTTAAGTTTGTGTCTTACTTTATTGATAGTTTGTTTTCTGTAGTAACATCAAGGTGTCATTAGATACTCCGCAGTTGTAGAATGAATTAAGCAAGGGGTGCAGAACAGAGTAATCAATGGGTTCTTAATCCTGTGATAAAATGGCATACATATACTTAGATATCATAAAATTTGGTTTACCTGTATCAGTGTTTCCCGTTAAGTCTTCCAATTTTCCATCACAAAAAAGGTAAGAATGCAGATCTTTGATATCTGTGTAGTCCAAGTGATGTGACTGCATGATCAAAGAAAAAACAACACCCTTATAACAGCACACTCACTGATATACTCAACAAATCTCAGTACAACACACTGCTGTATATCATGTGATTACATTACTGTGATGATAAATTATATTCACATTATTGGAGCTTTGTATAGTATTTACAGATAACACAAAATAACTTCAACTTAAACAAGGTACGATTGCCCAACATCATACAAGCTCAATAAACATCTTTATTCACTTTGGAGAAGGGGTTCTCGCATCAATGCAATTGCCGAGCTTCTTTTTTGCACTTATAAAAAATTTGGAAAATTTTCACACTTTCAACTGGTTCAGTTGAAAGTGAGATGTTGATAAATTTATTATACACCACTACCATTTTCACCATGGTTAATAATATTATATATAGACATGTCCATGTTGCACTAGTAAATGTTCATTTAGGGGAGGGGTTTTGAAAATGAATGAAGTTAAAGCGATCACCCTAAAGTAAAATCATCTATAATACAAATATAAAGGTAGTGATAATTATTTTTAAACATACATACATTAATGTCTAGCTCATGTATTGTCCCAGATGAGCATGCCATTTATCTAGATAAAAATTTCTCTTACAGTACTTGAAAAGGCAATGGCATTTCAGGACTTCCTGCTTTAAAGGAAATCAAGTCAATTTGATGAAATTAAGTTTTGTTGAAGTCCAGTCCAGTGTTAATGCAGTAGGAGAGAGATTTGCACCAATTGTGTTGCTCATTGGAGTCAAACTGAAGAATGCTCCTTTCAAATGATTACCATATGTGATTTTCCTTATGTCAATGACAACGCACATCTATGTGTCTACAGATAATTCATTACCTGCCTACTAAGATGTCTCTGGACAGGTGATACATTTTTTAGAAAATATGCTCAAAAATTGGTAAGCAATGGAAGGGTAGTTTTACTCATTAGACTAGCTTACTGCATACTTACCAGGCATGGAACTGGGATATCTGGTGGCTCTTTGCAACTTCCAACTTTCTCCACATCAATATGATGAGTTTCTCCAGTGTTATGCCAGGATGGATAATTGCCAATGTCTGGCATGTCTAAAATCAAACAACATTTGAAAATTTTAAAGTTGTTTAAGATTTTCATTTTAAAACTGTTTCTCCTTTCATATTTATAATATTATATGTTTCATCCATGGTTTCTATCTTATACAGGGAACAAAAGCAAGGATGACTACCTTAGTGACATTTCTTTATGCTTTGAGAACTAAGAACATCATTTTTACTAATTCTAAGCTGTGCAAACAGGCTGAAATAGAGTGATGAAAATTGCCTCCTAAAATTGAGTATATAAAAATTCAAGAACACTAGTCTTGTAGTGTCCTCTTTGAACATACATCAACCAACTTTAATATGTTGTAACAATGGCTATTTGTTCACAAATAAGTTCTAGCATGTATGAAAATGTCAGGGCCTCAGTTACAGAGAGTGACTTCAATTACTTTGTTTGGATGAATATTCTGATACCAATCCAACATGTTTCACGTAATTTTCATGAGAATATTTAAACACATTATATTATTTAATTAAATTTCAACAAGTTTTGTGAGAGAATAACTTTTCAAAAAAATTAACGTAACTTACCAAAACATTTTCCTTCGCCACCATCATCTTGAAACTCTTCCGAAGAGAATGGTTTGTGTTGTTGGTTCAGAGGTGATAATGTATTTACAATTTCTTTTAAGCTCATCAGACACATATCTAAAGCCACATCGGATTCCATCTTGTCATTGTCGAATGGATTCAAAATTAAATCATGGGAGTCTTGTCCAAAAAGACTTGTAGAATCCTGGAACAGAGAAATTAAAATGAATTTTACTTGATGCATGTGTTTCATCATGGTAGTAGCATCACACTCTTCACTTTGATGACAACTTATAAAGTAGTGAACATATTGAATATCAAAAGTTGGTGTTGACTTTTCATTACAATAATAATGATTAAGTTGACCTTACTTATAAAATACAACTGTAATTAACAGCTATCATTTTGCTACGTGCATTTGAAAAAAGTAAGTTGAAATGTGTCAAGACTAAAGTCAAGATCATCCAGGAAGGGGTTGATCCTGATGCATCACTGACTCACAGCAATTTCTTTCTTCTGCCCAACCCCAAACTTTGGTGTTCCATGACTACATGTTGGCTCACATGAAAATCTAGTCATACATCATTATGACTCCTCTTAAAAATTCTGCTTTTTATTATAAGGAACACACACACACACACACACGCACATGATTGTGCACATATGCATGCATGCACATGTACGCACATGCATACATGCACACACACACACATGCGTTTTATTCACTGTCCATGCATGTGAACATACGCATGCATGCACATATACGCGAACACACACACACACACACACACACACATCAATTTTATTCACCTCTTGGGAATAAGTTGTGTGTCTGCGTTCCTGAAATCCACTCTTCTCAAACTCCCCACTGTATTCTGAGAGTGATTGCTCCATCACCTTCTGGGTTTCAGCTGACAGCTGTACTCCCTGGAACAGAAGAGAATATGGTAAATGAAAATATTCATTATACGTCCTATGGATATGCAAACTGACAACAAATGACAACCTATGTTTTCAAACACAACAGCTCTATAAAGCCAAGCCTCAGACAGTTAGTGACCAAACCTAGGTGTAAACATCTGCTTATCCCTTGATATTTTCCTTTGTTGAAACTTGGAGAATTTGATTGATACAGTCAGAGCTAATATGTATATTATGCGAGGCAAGGTTTATATTTTGGAAGAAACTATTTAATGTGGTTTTAGTCTGACAAAAATGATGTGGATGATCATTTTGTAGTTGGTACAACATGTGAATAAAATCTTGATTTTTTGAAGTTCAAAACATTTAAAACTTCCTTTCAAGTAGTATAATGCATATGATGGTAACCTTTGTTGACATGCACTAAATTCAAAATTACTTGATCCATCAATTAATCAATCAATCAATCAATCAATCAATCAATCAATCAATGAAAAGATTTTCCCGCACCAGACGTTAACTGCATTACTCTGTTCAATATTACTGATATTAAATCCACAACAAGTGCTTACAATGCTTAAATAGGGATGTCTTTAGGTTGTTGTTGCAAAGTCTACCAATCAACTTGTTGTTTACATGGCATTGGTTATATCTGACTGAAGAGTTGTGTACATATACATACCTTATTATGCTTCAACATTGACAAATTATGGGTGACATGTGGTGTTTGATTGCTTTCTTCTACTGGAGTGCATGTAGGTAATTGTGAACCTTTGTTTGGAATACTGGTCTGACTTTCAGATACTGGTCTTGACAGATTAATATCCTGTATGTAATTTTCATGACTTGATACTCCCTCAGTTGTAACATCACTTGCATCATCCATATCAACTGAACTGTATACAGAATCTGCACAGTGAAATGAAATATCAATAAGTGAGTAATTAGTAAATTTTTTTGCAAACAAGACCACTTACTATTATAAAAATAAAACATGCACATTGATTTTATTCAGGACATCGTGTGTGCTTATAATTTATATAATTTACCATATGAAGGGTTTTCATAAAACCAGTTTGGGATAAATTTCAATCTTAATTCCTAATTACAAGGACAAAATGCTAAAAATTGATAGTCGTTCACTATAGGAGAAACATTACATAAACTACACAAGTTACAATATCATAACTTTTCAGAAATATTTTGAAGTCTTCCTCTCTCTCAATATTCAGATTGTCAGAAGACAACTAAATTTAGCTGAATTTCTCAACTTACATGGATGCACACAACTTAAATACTTACTCAGGTTTCAGAGTTGACTTGGAAGATGAGTATTTAAAGTATGACGGTTGGGAGGAGGCATGATCTCATCATGCCATAAATAGTGTTAATAAATGAACAGTTGAACCAAGCCCCCTCCCTTATATAAACAAGATACGACTAAAACCAAGGCAAACCAATTTCATTTACAAATAGTTTGTATGAAAGAAATGCTCTTAGGTGCACTGCACAACTAAAGCATGTTTGCAAGCAACTAGGCATGGTGGTGGATGTATTGGCATTCTCCAATTTCCAAACATATTCCTATAAACAATTGAACACAGGACTTTACTGAAAACAGGTGTAACGATTGACATCAAATCTTATGTGTAAGACAAACAAAAAGTCTTTTACCTGCGTCTGTGCATTTTCCATTCAATGACTCATAACTGATGTCTGGCATGTCTATTTGATGTAATAACTAGTAGTAGAGAGACATAAAACAAGTTAAGATTTAGTAAATTTTAAGTAAATAAGCTCATCAATCAGCTCATCTTTAAAATAAAAAGACAAAAGATTGTATCATTTTGCCTCAAGGGTTTGTATTTGACAGTAGATTTTGGCCAAAAGTCACACAGAAAAAATATTACACTATTTTGCCTCAAGGGTTTGTATTTGACAGTAGATTTTGGCCGAGTCACAACGACAAAATATTACACTATTTGGCCTCTAGGGTTCAATGTGATTGTGACAGTAGATTTTGGCCAAGAGCCACAAAGACAAAAGATTACACTATTTGGCCTCTAGGGGTTCTATCTGGCAGTAGATTTTGGCCATGAGTGTGAACCAGGGGCTTTCAAGTCATCACACTTTGACAAACATCATTTCCCAACATTTCATGCAAACGTTGATACCATATTCTTGGTTAATTCAATAGCACTGCTTCTTTAGATTTTCATAGTTGAGTTTTAGGAACCCATGAAGTTTGTATACAGATTTGTTGACTGCATCTTCTTGTATTGTCATGCTTTGTCAAGATTTGACTGACATGGTGAAAAGTTTACCCCTCATTTCCCCTAATCTGAACTAATTGCTGAAAAGCAAGTAACTGGAATATGGGTGTATTGTGGGTTTTTTTAATGGTGGTTTTGAAACTCACAAAATGGTCAATGTTCAATGAGAAATTTGAATATTTTGGGTTGGTTTTAAGAAACCAAGGTTCATTATGATTTCACGTATTACTTGAAAACTGTTGAAGAAATAGCCAAGACCCAAGTTTAACTGACATAAAGTTAATAAAGCCCACACATTCATGGACCATCTAAAGCATGTACCGTAATACTAGTATTCAAATTTCAAAGGTAAAATTACTCCAATCAAATTTTCTTATTCTACTTCATCAATATTCTAGTGACAGCCCTGAATAGTTTTTCAGTGGAATACCTGAACATAATAACAATCACTCAAATGCATACCTGGTAGGAAGATGAGGTATCCATTGACTCTTCATAACAACTAAGTTTATCTTTCTCATCTACTTGGCTGTCTTCATCAGTAGACATATAACAGCCACTGTCTTCCGTATTATCTGAAATTATGATCAATAATTGCAAGTTATAAGATTTCAAAAAACACAAAGTAATGATAAAGGCAACACAGAGTTTTAGTATATTATACATATATAGTAATGCTCACACTGAAAAGTATGAAATCTTGCTTTCCAAAAGTTATTTGGGTTTTCAATAATAAAATGTTTGAATATCTATTCAAGGGTGTCCTGTCAGTTGGTAGTTCGGTTACATAAATTCTAATTTTATTTCTTTTGTTTCTTCTAATACTTCCTTTAGTTTCATCAGCATATCTTGTTTATGACTTCTTACATTTTAATACAACCATTTTCCTGGCTTTTGTAAGTGTTTTTGCTAAGTTTGGGGAACCCCGGTAACAGCAAGGGGGAAACAGGTAAACATGGCAGTGTTTGCCCATAGAGTCTATGGTAATTTTGTTTACTAACCCTGGTAAAATGATATGGGAACCCTGGTAATTTTACCTACTTACTACCTTAGCAAAAATACTGTATGAAATTCTCAAAGGATTTATGAATAATTTCAACACTTACACTGCCCTTTATTGAAGTTAATATTATACACATGAAAGACAATAATGTGGATGTAAGGTATCTCAATTTGACATTTGGTATAAATAAATAAAATATTCCATTGAAGGTCAAGTTTAGAATAATCTGGTGTGCTATTCACAATGTGGAAACCAATGCACATGTATATATCATAATGACCAGTATTGTGGTTGATGCTAAGATGTACAAGTATACAAAACAGTTATTTCATGAATTTCCACAATTTTTTTAAACAAATATCCTATAATAGTAATCTGAATATATTACATGTATACGTCAACCTGATCAAATTGAGTTGTCATTCAGTGAAATAACTGAAATCTTAGATCTAACTGAGGCAAATCACCACTGACCACCATAACTTATAACATTTTCCTGTCTTACCATAGAAGCTTTGCGGATTAAACATCTTTGAACACTCCTCCCAGTGAATAATGAACCCATCTTTCCTGGCAATTGTCTTTCGGCATGATGGACAATGATAGTGTGCATGCTTGTCTTTCTTTTTCTTTCGGCACTCAAGATGACAGGCAAGAATACTTAAATTATACTCTGAAGAATGAAACACGAAAAATAATTTAGAAAACAGTAAAATAATGTAAATGACTTGACTAATACTATTAAAGTCAATCTGATTAAAGTCCAATGTAGGGTACTCGGTGCAATTTCATTTCAGTAAATTCATTCAGCACTCTTGTGTGGCTTGAGAATTCCTATGTATTGTGTCAGATGTAGGTAAGGCCAAAAAAAAAAATTCTGGTTCTGGTCAGGGTAAACTTTCTAAAGTGATGCGATGACGCGAATGTTTTTTTCCTAATTTTTTGTTGTTGTTGTTGCAAATTAGTAAATACACATTTTTTCTCATGTAACATTGTAATATTAAAGAATAAAACACACAGTGGTTAAAAATGCAGCTGAAAGACATGTCCATTCATCACTGATGACATAAATCATGTGAAAGTCAAAGCACCTAACCCTATTCCTATCCTTCAACACATAACCCCTGTGCTACATGTATAGCACAAACATATATAATTTGTATTGTCACTTTTAATACAATGTCGGTCCACTGTTCTACACTCTACAGATAGTTGAACTACTGATGACCACAGTAAAACTTGTCACTCAAAACTATATTTTAGTCTGAAAGAATGTTTTACATAAACTTAAGACAGAAATTGGACATACCTCCTATATCGATACCATGATTATGACTTCTCAGATGTTTCTTCACCTTGCTTGGCCAAGCTGGTTTAAATTTGTCACTTGGACATAATGGACAACAGTACTTGCTGCCAGCCTTGGGTAAATCTTTGAACAATTCATCTAAACTACCATATGTCACAATTGATTTATGCTGGTGGAACATAAAACAGGGAAAGAAGTAAGACATTAAATAGTAGCTCTTTTTTGAGAATCAAATTCACATTGATCAAGTACTAGCCATATTATAAATCGTCATAGTGTAAGAAGTTGTTGCCATGGTAACCAGACTTTGCCGTCACATCACATGTTGCTTTGATGTTTCACTATGAAGTTACCCACCTCAATAATTTTTCATGACCTTTATACATGTTCCTGAGTCTATCAAAATATTCCCTTTCAACATGACAAAAGAAAGAAGACAAAATGAAATCCACATGTTTGATGACAAATTATAGTTCAACTGCTGCTCTCGCTTGCCCTCTTCAAAGTACAAAGTACACATTGGTATACTGCTACTGGTTTTCATGCTAGTTAATTTTAACACAAAGGTCATATACACAGGGAACCTTGTACATCCTAGCACTAACTTTGCGATTTGCCCAGCAGGAATTGTAGTGTTTGTTTAATGTTTAAAACGACAGAATAAAAAAAAAAATCAGACTGAAAAAAACCACACCTCAAAATCAAAATGAACACGACAATTATTGCAGCTAGACTGGGTGTAAAGTACACACGTAAATGATCTGTGCACCCACAATCAGTCAGTCACTAGGTAACACTCAAGTATAAATGGCTCAAGCGCCAAATAAATTCATACAAACAATGACAGCACACTGACTGCAGTCACGCATGGTGGCACAGGCTGGTGCTAAGTAAAGGGGAAGTGAAATCAGAATATATATATTTTCACTCAATACTTTTACTTTTTCATTATGTGGAATAATGTAACCAAACACTACATTACATTAAAACAGAAACTATTTCAGATATAATATACAGCCAATAATTGCTATAAAATGTTTTTACATGTACCCAATAAACCACATCCTAATTCCTCCCAAAAACATTTGACTAAAATACATTTTACATGAACTTATGGCACACACACATTTTCAATTCAATTCAATTCAACACACATGCAACTCGCAAGTAGAGCTATTACATTGAAAAGAATGATTTTACTGGATCAATACACTATAAGGGAGGGGGTCCAATTTAAATTAATGATTGTTTAGAGGTAATTATGTTCAATGTAATATATTAGGAAAAATAGTTTATCTTAACTGAATTAATTTCAAGACATGGTGTATGCTTGTCTTGTAAACTAATGAAAAATCTTGTGAAAAGTAATTGAAATCATTTATCAAATAAAACCAAGTTTCATATACACATGTAAATACAGACATTCTTCTTCTTCCTGATCAATAAATGTCAGACATTTGAAAACAACAAACACTTTACTTTGTCTATTATTACAAATGAAGTCTTTTGCAAAATTTTGTCTTCTACACATGTCAGAATTAGCCATGAATCTTCATACATTAAGTATATAACAAAATTAACATATACAGATGAAGGTAAAATATTACCTGATCAATATTTAGCTCTACAAGACTCCAGAGCTAACTATAAAAGAATTTAGTTTTTATCCTACATTGAACTATTCATGTCATCCCTAAATGAATATACTAAATGAACTATAATTAGTACATTACATCAGATTACAGTATCTAATTTTTAAAATAATTCATATTTACACACTTTGCACAGTATTACTTACAGAGTTAATATTTACAGCATAATTAACGTTACTAAACATTGCACATACATGTCTACTCAGACTCAGTGCACTCTTTTGGGGGCATGATGGGTCAAAATAAGCTTGATGTTACTGAGTCACTAATCATGCCAACATACTCAAGCCGCTGCCATGAGATCAACAGATACATGTACATTGTACCTGCCAGGGCTTATAATTTTTTTACTGCCTAATATTAGTCACCATACATTTTCAAACTTGTGCCACTTTGATTTACACAAGTTTCAAAAGCAATCCATGTCATGGTTTCCAAGAAATCCTCCATAGTGGATAGTTTATATTTTGACAGAGTAATATGACAGAAAATTACCCACTGGAGGAAGCTGAAAGGTCATGTGACTCATATTCACATATAAATGAATTGATAGTAAGTGCAAGGCAATGTGAATTTGATTTGATGTGGATTAGTATTGAAAATATTTTACTAGAGATGTTGTATCCGTAATTTGAGTTGCATGTACATGAATACTGTCTGAAAAATATATATTCACCAACCTTTGTTTTTCCTTGTATTGAAATGTTATCCATTGCTAAGAATTGCTTCTTGAACCTCAGGAAAAGAAATGCTATAAACATAAGAAAAAAACAACACAGCATTTATATTAATTGTAAATTGCCAAAAGTTATTTTCTATGGATAATGAGGCGATCAGGATGCGACCATAAAGAAAAATGTGAAAACATTTCCCTCACATACATGTATGCATCTCATAATAATCAAGACATTATGACTACAATATCTATTTCTCTGTCACTAAATGCCAATGAAACTCGTACATATTTTATTGCCTTCAAAGATGTTGACATTTCTCCAAAGCAAAACGTTCAAAATATTCTCAGTGGAAAGGAAGTGTTTGTGATAAGCCCTACAGCTACCGAGGTAGTGGAATGTATTTATGTAAATTTGTTACAGACAGTAAATACGACGAGCATTGAGTTGTTGATGGTGGCCAATTACATTAACCATTTGAGGGCAATCTACAAGTTTCAATTACGTTCCTTCTAGGCAGGTGATGGAGAGATAGATATCATAGTCATAATGTGTTGACTGTTTGAAATGGATGTGGATATAGTGTGTTTAGGAGGGACAAATTTAAAGTGTATGCCTTCACTATATTGCCACACATACAGGAAAATGATGTCCTGATGAGACTAATTTACATGTCTATAACACTAACAGTGAATATTTTCTACATTTCAGTTTCACTTCACAATACAAAATGGAATGAGGAATAAATCATACCAATTTGGTTGAGCCGTATCATGAACCTGTGTAGACCTCATGCTTGTATCACGACCAGTATTTAGTCTTTGTTACCACCAAGTCGCCATGTATTAACACTGACAGACATAGATTTAATGCTTGAGGGTATGTCCACACCCAAATTTTACCAGTCACACACAATGCTTTGTGACAAATCAAGTATGCATGGAGACTCAATTATTTCTCTCACCTAGCTACTCTAAATGCATATTTTTTGAATATACAACAACAAATGCAGACATTTTGACAAAACATAACATATTTGTGAAATAACAAGTTTGGTGTTAACAAAAAAATGGCAATTGTATGACTTGCGTCACAAAACTACAGAAACATAAAACGAAAGCACTTTTTCATTTAATACAACAGTATGGTCATAACAGTGGAAGACTAAATCAGGAACCTAGAATTTGAAGTACAAAAATGATAGAAATATAGTTGAACTAGTACATTATAAAATGGATGCTGGACAAAGTTACTGCGTGGCAGTTTGTTTGACCTTATAACCTACGTGTTTCCTTGGTTTACTGATGAATCTCAAGACAATCACGTGACCAATACATGTATGATCTGAGGCTGCCACAGAAAATTACAATCAAATATATCTTTCATCTTTGTATATTGGAATAACAGAACTTGACTGTCTGTTCTGGTTCAAGCAGGAAACACCACAGTAATGGACGATGTCTGTGATGACGTTGAAACATTTCATTCGACATTTATTTATCAGTACGCCTACTGTCCTACATGTAAATGTACGTGTACACCTGTATAATAATTTCTGAGGTTTTGCTCCCCAACTTATATATAATCTGCCACAACACAATGTAAACAATTAGATGCATATTGAAAGATTTCGTCCATGTAGGAAAGCGATCACTGAGAGCTTCTGAATTGCTAGCAATATATACGTAAAAACGGGTTTACTTTGTTTCATATGTATTTTCTGTCTTTACAGGAACTGCTATGGGGAGGGCCAGGGGAAATACCCACAACATGTCGACATTACATTGTCCGACACTGACATTCACAACAACATCAATTCTTGTTGTAGTGTAAAGTTTCCACACTTTGTATGGAGAATTTAAACCAAATCAAAGACGAAAAGAGCAACCAGACTTACCTTTATATCTTTAATAAAGTAACTGAAGGCAATATTTGAACGACTGTAAACTTCAAAGAGTATCGCCAGATATCTTATCAACATGGACTGCAACGGCCTGTGTAGTACTATGACGTATGAGACATATGTACATTTACACGCATGCGCAATATTTAATTAATTCATATTCAAATTACATAATTATTCCAGGGTACAAACCTGCGCTGCGAGTATTATGTATCTATTGGAACTACTAGTACTATACAAGGAACAGGACGAATAGTTAATTTTGTTCCCGCGATTTTCCGGATTTCTGATATTTCCAGATTTTATTAAAAAAAAATTTCACAATTTTCTAGGGGGGGGGGGGGCATGGAAAAAACATTAATTATTAGTGTAACAATAAATCGATCTGCAATTCTGCCACTTCTCAAAGTAACTTGTCAGCGAAGATGTGCAAGACTTATTTCATCACTATCAGTGTTAGGGACCGGTCAGTTTCTTCGGCCGGGGGGGGGGTCCAGTGGATTGGGAGGGGGGTCACTCTGTTTTTGAAATTGGCAGTAGGGGGGGGGGGGTCATGCTGTTTTCAGAATTGTGGATGGGGGGGGGGCATTGTGTTTTGGATTGTGATGGAAGAAAAAATCCTTTTTCTACAATGGCATATAGCCTTGTCTGAAATGTGGTACATGTCAATATTTGGTCTTCTCCCTGTTTCTTACATGAATTCTTTAATATTACTTATTAGTTCAAGCATAACTATAAATATACATATACATGTATTACCTAGCTACCACACCATGCACCACATGGACCCCCCACATGAGGTGGACATATCCCAGTCTCAAGTTCTTCCCCTCTTACTGTCAAGATGCTATCAAAGTATATTTCAAAAGTATTTCAACCCTGTGTAGTTGCTTTTTACATGTTGATGCTGTCTTGTAAAGCTTGGAAATTATTGTCTGAAAGGGCCTGAATAGTCTCAAAATTGACTTTTCAGAGTAAAATACCTCCAGGGCTTCTTGGGGGAGACCCCCTAGGACCCCCCCCCCCCATAAGAGAGATACACATTCCCTGCCCAAGCTATCCTATACCTTTCACTGTCAAGATGCTATTAAACTCCTTTTGGAATATATTTACCTTGTGTAGTCAATAATTATAATTATGATAGTGATAGGATCTTATAAAGTAGATGCAAAGTAGATGCAAGACAGTCAAGCAGTCCACACTGAGTCACGATCAAAAAATACCTGTCATGTGAATATTATATATATGGGGGGGGGGGGGGTCATCATGTTTTAGAATTAAGTGATGGGGGGGGGGGGTCAGCCTGTTTTTGGTTTTACAGATAGGGGGGTCAGTGACTTTTTGTTGGCCCAATTTAAGAATCCACCACACCCCCCAGGCTTAAGAAACTGACCGGTCCCTTATCACCAGTACATGAATTTTCTGAGCTATCAGTATCACAATTGTCTCCATCACTGCCTAGAACATACATTACAGAAATGTAACTTTCAGTCTCAGAGTCACTACTATCTGTTTCACTCATACCCATGATATTAGTTTTAATTTCATTTGCAGTCATTTTTCTAGATCTAAATTCTGGTGTTCCTATTATGTGAGTGGATATTATGTCTAATTTTTCTCTTTTTAATTTTCTCTCTTTTGGTAATTAATACTCATCAAGATATTTATCTAACTCTCTCAGTTTCGTTTTTTAAGAGTTCCACTCAAGAACAACTTCAACCAGTCATAGTCATTATATTTCTTGTTTTCTCTTTTTTTCTAGATCTGTTGCTCTTCCCAATGTTTTGATCTGATATTTTGAGTGAAATTTCCCTAATACTGGAAATAGAAGTAAAACTTGTCTATCAGTCAAAGTATAACAACAAGCACAAATGTTGATATAGTTAAATCATTTCAGTTTTTGACTATTCCTTCCAACCGTATAAAACTGTTCATATTTACAATTGCATTTTTGACAAGCTGAGCAACACAAACCGGCATTGGAACTAAGTTGTATTCAATACATATCTAAAAAGTAGAACAGGTGTGAAGTTTTTAAAGTATACCCGCATTACCCTATGGAAATATATGTTGTTCTTGTCATTGTGCATGAAATGGTTACAAATACATCTTTTTCTTTTTCAGTATAATGATTTACCATGTAAAAGTTTATACACAGAAACTTTATAAGTTATTATGAGTATTTTTTTTAGCACAACTGAACAAAGGTTCAGAGGTTCAGGGCTATAGGCATGGTACTGAAACAATGTGTGTGTGTATGTGTGTGTGCACGCGCGTGTGGTGTGTGTGTGTGTGTGTGTGTGTGTGTGTGTGTGTGTGTGTGTGTGTGTGTGTGTGTGTGTGTGTGTGTGTGTGTGCAAACGACTTATAAAAGTCCAAAAGAGATATTTTCATTTTACCTTCCTTCAGATCAATACATTTCATACAGTTGTGCAGAACCATTGGTGCTTTTTTAAAAAGAGTATTAAGTTTTCGAAATATTCATTGGTAGAGAAGGATTGGCGCTTTACAATAAAGTGTTCTTGTCCATTGTGTGGTTTGTACTCTTTTGTATACATACATACATACATACATACATACATACATACATACACACACACACACACATACATACATACATACATGCATGCATGCATACATACATACATACATACATGTACACATACATACATACTTTCATACATACATACACACACATACATACATTCATACACACATACATACATATATACATACATACATACATGTACACATACATACATACTTTCATACATACATACACACACATACATACATACATACATACATACATACACACACACATACATATATATATACATGTGATGTGCATTGTGTATGTATAGTGTCTTTGTGTATGTGTTTTAGTCTGGGGGGGGGGGAATCAAGAACTTGAGGGGGGCATCAATTTTTCCCAAGCTTTTGTAGGGTGCATGAAAAAAATACACAAGGAAAAAGGGAAATCCTCAGGGTTGGTCTCAGATTCAGAATCACATTGGAGACAATATGAGGCCAGTCTCATGAGCCTCAGGTTGTCTCATATTCAAAAAACCATGATTAGAAATTAGAAGTAATTAGTACTAATTTACATGGTAATTAGAACCCATTCTCCAGATATTGCCATTTTTGTACATTTTCTCAAGACCCTATTAAAATATGAATTGACAAAAATGACTTGAAGATTTAAGGTTTCTATTGGTGAGTCAATAGTATACTGATCCTCACATTCCAGATATTACATCCATGTACATCACTATTGATCTGATTAGTTCATCTAGCATTACATTTAGATATAAGCTTATCCTAACTGTTGTAAATAACTTAACAGTCAATTGCATCTATTAATTAATGATTTCTTGTAATATGGGGTTCGTCATGTCAAAGCTTGTATATAGCAAACAAAGAAACCAGTAATTTATTTATGTATGTAGTGATTTTCACTTCGTTATCATATTTATCATGTACTTATTTATTCAAATACCTACACATTTTGTATGACTTTAGCTCTCTAGTGTCTGGTATGACAATTGCAAGTGTTTGTATGTAAGGCCAGTGGCCATTGTAATGAAAACAGATTGATTACGATGATATGGCAAACCATAGACCCT
The DNA here is from genome assembly GCF_964340395.1 of Glandiceps talaboti. Classification (NCBI taxonomy): domain Eukaryota; kingdom Metazoa; phylum Hemichordata; class Enteropneusta; family Spengelidae; genus Glandiceps; species Glandiceps talaboti. The sequence continues at coordinate 11,719,892 of NC_135552.1, forward strand.
ATGAAGATGTGTATATCTACCCCCGGTGTGCAGACTTACATGATCCTAGAAACCCATGTTACTTGACCCCTTTCACATATTATCAGCCAAATATGTCAATATTATCAATATTTTATTATATTCATATCTCGGGGAAACAAGTGTCAGTGGGCTAGACAAATTTAAGCTTCACTTTCATGGTATACATGGTGATAATTCTTTTGGTTCTCATCCTGCAAGTGGTCTGTACATTCCTTGGATTTAATGCTAAAAGTTTGTCTTGAAAATCAGCAAGTCACATTTACAGTTGTAGTTGTACAAAACCAAATGAAAGACTTGACAAGTATGCATGGTGTTCATGATCTTTATTCTGATTCACATCAACAATTTTCACTCAAGGCTGTCATAGTGTAATTACAATTACATTAGTTATCAATTGTATTGGACTATCAAACAAAACATCTCCAGACCTTTCATTCCGCAGACTACTTTCTTTCCATTATCTAAGATCAACTATTTGAATTTCCCACCAGATTAAACAATTTTTTTTTTTTTTTTTTTTTTTTTTTTTTACAATAGTTGATTTTCTGGTTATAAGATGTATTATATGAGACATTTATTTTGCTACTTCTTGGTTTTGTTTTGTCTCTATTTATATTTGAAATAATATTTTTGTCATGGGAAGATGGAAAGACATATTAACCTCTTTGGAAAGGAAGGTCCTTACACTGATGACTTCTGAGTGATTTAGACAAATACTTTATGTCGTTACCTGAAACTGGATTCAAACTGAGGTAACTTTATCTCTACTAAATACTACATAACATATTTACTAAGTCTAAGATTACACTGCAGTTTAAAGTGATAAAATACAACATAATTTTGATAAAGGGGGGAATACAGTAGAAATATTGAAGGGTACTGATACACAGGCACACACACAAAGTCCTCGGAACAAAGAAGCCATTTAATGTCATCACAGAATTTGAGTTTGCTTGCATGGTTTCCTGTAGTGATATGAGTGTACACTACAGCGTCTGCTTGTGGCAGGAATGTCACTGTTGTTTGTAATGACTGGTCTGTGGGAAGCCTGCTTCTTATCTATCTAAATTGTTCTTGGGAAACATAAAATGTGTATGATATGCAGTCTTTTGGGCAACCCTTCACTTTTTCTGTTGTAATAGCTTCCAACTTACACGAGTTGAGATAACACCCTTTTGATAAAGTAAATAATATCAAGATACAGTATATGTAAAACTTACATTTCTGTCAATTGATTTATTTTGGGACAGAAAAAAAACAATAATTCTTTACTTTATGGTTGAATTTTATTTTTTGTTCAATATACACCGATGGTCATTAGGAGCATTTAGATATCGACCTGTAACATTAATTAGGCCAAAAAATAGATGAATTGTTTCTGGTCAGGACATTTTGTCTAAAGTGTCTAATTTATACTTTTATTTTTTTAATTTTTTTAATTTTATCAATTTTTTTAATTGTATTTATATCACAAAAAAAAGGAAAAAGAAATACTTTGATTTTTATTCTAAACAAACCTGCCACTCAGTCTACTATTTATGGCAGTTACTGTTCTTTTTACTGAGTACTTTAGAGCAAGTGCATATGTGAGGCAGATGTCATTTGCTTGTTCATGATTGGCTCTCAGTTGTCTCCACTGAAGTAGGGAGGTTAATTTTGCATTTACCCCCAGATCTGTTGACTGGATGGGCTGGAAAAACAAGGGGGAAAAAAGACTGATGATCTTTAAGTGATGTGCACACTAACCAGAAACAATTCTTTTTGGGGGGGCTTAAACTCATAGTTTTATCCGTTCAGTATCAGACAGTAATTAGTAGGATAATTTAATAACTAGAAAACAAAATTATTCTGGGCATTATGATAATAAAAAAAGAACACAAGAGCTAAAATATACCAGACAGTATCTGGTAACCAGGCCAAGGCTTTTGCTTTTGAAAGCACATAAATCTAGTAGTACTGAATTTGAAATTACCAATAACTGCTGTGTTAAATCTAGGTGGATTGATCTTCAGGCACTTGTAAATATTGATACAAGTCTACCACTGCACCATATATTTATCAACTTAGATTTAGCACAGCTGTCAAATTCAGAACAGATTTATCTGCTTGCCTGGGCAACAGGATTGACTTGGTGTAGACAGCTTCTTGAGAGTAACACTATTGCTTGGCATCAAACACTTATTGAGACTGTAACACCAAGCTATAACTAACATAGCAGCCGAAGTTTAAAGCTAGACAGGGTTTGAATGTCAACTCAGGAGCTTGTCTTGTGGAAAAATGGCCCATCTCCTAGATTTTGAAACATATTTCATTAAAACTTACATTTCCAGATGTTAATAACCAATTTCTGACAAAATGAAAATAACCAGCTGGTAAATGATTTGGGAAATCTGAGAAAATTGGTAGGATATACTGAGGTGCATCTATCAATTTGTCTGCTGACAAACAAAGTAACATTTGAGATTATACAATTCTAGCATAAGAAAAACTGCTTTTCACTATGATTTATTAAAATATCTTGAAATTCTAGTTATGTCTAACCATTAATATATTGGATAAAAGACAATATCAATAAAGTCATATGGTGATTGCATCACTTACTATCAAACCAGAGTGACTATAGACTTTCAATTACTATCAAACCAGAGTGACTATAGACTTTTAATTACTACCAAACAAGGGTGACTATAGACTTTTAATTACTACCAAACAAGGGTGACTATAGACTTTCAATTACTACCGAACCAGTGACTATAGACTTTCAATTACATTTTGTACTACCAAACCAGTGACTGTAACAGACTCAATTACTACCAAATCAGAGTGACTGTAGGCTTTCAATTACTACCAGCGTGACTAGTTTCAATTACTACCAAACCAGAGTGACTATAGAATTTCAATTACTACCAAAAAAGGTGACTATAAACTTTCAATTACGACCAAACATAATAAAATAATAATTATATTATATCATGCTACTATGCGCCATTCTGATTGGATAATAACTGTGGTAAAATCCCATTTTACCACGGCTGGCAGTGGTAAAATGGGCCCCTAAACTAGCATATGAATAGTACATACAAGCTGAATGTGTTCGTTCTTATACCAATAAGTTAACACTTCCTCAGAGTAAAGGTGTGTCAGGTATCCTGTACAATAGTTTGGGTTACAGTAGTCCAAATAATTCCACTGATAACCTTGCGATCGAAAGCAACGATCGATCAGTGGCTTCAACATCACTGGCCATGGCTGATAAGGTACAAGTTCTCCCATGCAACGAGCCGTCTCAGCGTCCTGCTCTCGTTGAATCAAGCAACACCAATTGAACTTTTAACCATCAGTCAAGTGCGTCAGGATTATTTCAAAACTGTACATTTTCAGGTTCAGTCAATGTTCAATTTGTTAACCATTAAATTAAAGTAGACTGTGTAACGTCGCGTCTCTGATTTACTGTCTCGAGCTTTCTCCGATTCAACTGATTCAACGCCGAGACATCTAATTTTAGCAGTGTACAAGATTGTATTGTTCATATGTAAATATCCAAACAAAATTGTTACTTTCTTTGACCTCTTGCCCCGTTTTCTTTGTTGCTAGTTTCAACGCGTTTTCGATATGCATTATATGATGTAAATAAAGTAATTTATCAATGCAATGCAGTGTATGGTTTGTGTTCATAACGTTCATGCAGTGTGTGTAGGGGCGACATGAACGTATCCACTCATCAAAATATGCTCGTTCCCGACGATCTATTACCGACGATCTTTTTCTGTACGTGCGAATTCGCCTTTTTCAGGCATATAAATAACCACAGAATCACATTTAGAAGATATAGACACATATTTTGATATAATATAATAGCAATAACCCCCGCCGAAGGCGTGTATACACTCGAATTTGGTACAATTCGCTCCATATAGCACTCGCCATTCGGCTCGTGCTATATGTCGCGAATTGTACCAAAATCTCGTGTATACCCGCCTTCGGCAGGGGTTATTGCTTAATTATTTAAAAAACCAGTAACTATAGACTTTCAATTACTACCAAACAAGGGTGACTATAGACTTTCAATTACTACCAAACAAGGGTGACTATAGACTTTCAATTACTACCAAACAAGGGTGACTATAGATTTCCAATTACTATCGAACAAGGGTGACTATAGACTTTCAATTACTACCAAACAAGGGTGACTATAGACTTTCAATTACTACAAAACAAGGGTGACTATAGACTTTCAATTACTACCAAACAAGGGTGACTATAGACTTTCAATTACTACCAAACAAGGGTGACTATAGACTTTTAATTACTACCAAACATGGGTGACTATAGATTTTCAATTACTATCAAACAAGGGTGACTATAGACTTTCAATTACTACCAAACAAGGGTGACTATAGACTTTCAATTACTACCAAACAAGGGTGACTATAGATTTTCAATTACTATCAAACAAGGGTGACTATAGACTTTCAATTACTACCAAACAAGGGTGACTATAGACTTTCAATTACTACCAAACAAGGGTGACTATAGATTTTCAATTGCTACCAAACAAGGGTGACCATAGACTTTCAATTAGGCTGCACAATGTTTTTACTACTCACACATGCACTTTGTTATGAATAAACAAAATATAGACACTAATAGCTCACAAGCATATAGTATACAATGATACGTTATCTCACTGTGAAAACAATCATCACTGTCAGATGAACTAAAGCAGATTCAAATACAATGCTGTTTATTTGTGTTTACGATGAGATAAAATATAACATTTCATGTGCGTGCGCTCTATCAGTACTGGTACTTTTTTTTGTTCAATATGCCATTTGTTAACAAAAACATTGAACAAGAATGTCAAAAATGTTGTGCTGCCCAATTAAAACTCTACAGTCTCTCTGACTTGGTAGTAACTGAAAGTCTATAATCTCTCTGATCTGGTAGTATTTTCATACTTTAATTTCAAGCTATCATTCTACAGTACATACTGAAAACTTAACATCACATACTTGTGCTAATTGCTTTTCAGATCACCTGCACATTATTTTCTTTTGATTGATTCAGAAATCATATGATGATTATATTATACACGTCTACACTTTTTACTGACTAGCACAGACAAAAAAATGTAAAAGGCTGACCCTGTAAATAGCAAATATTTCAAGATCAACACTTTCATTAAGAACATAGCATACTATTCAAATAACCATGATAAACTAAGTGTCTCTACATGAATGAATAGCATATTTCATTTTAACCCCAATTAAACTACAAAGAATATAGGGTATAGTGTCTACACATACATGCTTTACAAGATAGCATGTACTTCATTACTATATGATATAGACTGATTGATCCTCTAAACCAATCATTGCATCCAAGTTGACAGCTTGTAGAGTTGCACTGTGGAAGATCTTAAGCTGTTCAAGTTGATAACCTCTTGAAGCATATTCCTGGAAAAAACAAGAGTTTACAGGTACATGTAAGTGCTGTAAATATGTTTTGATAATTTTCGCTTTAATGCAAAAATCTGCACTCGTGTATGTTTTGAAATGTTCTTTAAGGAAATTATTCATCTCTTTTGTTTGTATGTTTTGCTTTCATCTATGAATTATATCTGATGATAAAGGATAAAGTTACAGAGAGCCATATTAACCATCTCTATTTGCATGTAATGCAATTACATGGGATTAAAGTGAGAACAAAACATATGATATCAGATACGCAAATGAAGCACCACCTGATACCAGACATGCAAATGAAGCACCACCTTAGGGCTATACTGAATGTTGTCTGCCAAACAAAACAACTTTACTTTTTATTATTATTATTATTATATTATTTATTTGCCAGAGGTCGAAAAAAACAACTAAATTTTAAAGAAAGGGGTGTTGGTAACACAAACATAAAACAATATTTTTACTAGGTTTTCAAACATCATTAATGCTAGTTTCAGGTACTGTGTAATTTCTGTTTAACTTGGCAATAGTTGTTAACCGCATGAGACTTGTTGTAGATTTCATACCTCATCATAGATGAACTGACGAAGATCTCGGTAAGTGTTGGTGGCAGTAGATTGCACATATCTCAGTTTCCCTGAACAGCAATACACATATATGTGTGTACATCCAGGTGCTGCAAAAACACAAAGTTTTTCAACTGTTATTATGAATAATATGATAAACAATTGCACATAATGATTCAACTAAAATTAGGATTATGATTTATAGATACACAAACACCTTGAAGTGTTGGAGAAAACTGTGGTTATTAATCCTGATTTACATTTGTATGTTCTCATTTTAATATCAAGTATGGGAAGATTTTTCATCATCATGTGCTTAACATAAGGTTTTAATTCAATGATATCATGGCCCTGGTTGAACTAAAGGAGATACAGTTCAGCTACACCACTAAGTGCCACAACCTGCACTCAACAGCGAAGGGTGCATTCAGTTTGCACCAGCTAGCTGATAGGTAGTAACACTGCATTTTGTAATGCCAGATCACGCTCAATATGTGCTCCATGGTTGTGGAATAGACTGCTGCCAGCATTTCCTTGTGCTAAAACTGTGTCTAAGACACCTAATTTTTAAAGACTTTTTACCCAGCAATTTCTATACTTATATTGTACAACACTTTGAGATGTGTTTTTACAAGTATTAGTATTATTATTATCATCATTATTATTATTCATATATATGTATATGTAATGAATTTGAGCCATAAGTTGGATAAAACAAAGAACTGCTTACCTCTTTGACTTTGACGCTCTGACTTTCCTGCACAATCTGGTAGCTCAGTGCATAAGTCTTCAAGTCTAAGGTCATGCTGATTATCCATCATACCCTCATCACTTTCGTCAGATGTCTCAGATATCATCTCAATGTCACTGTCACTGTATCCAGGAGAACCGGGATCTTCATCTCCATCATCTTGGTGACTGGCCCTTGATGAGTAGGGATACATCACCATGGATTGAATGGTTTGCCTGCTAGGGACATCATCTTGTTGGGAATCTATAAGTGGTTTCCGTACCAATTTCCCAGTGTTGTCTTCTCGATACATAGCACATAGGTTGTAATGCTCCCTTGACCTCCGTAATCTCTGTGTCCTTCGATTACTACCATTTTGTCTCCAGAATCTTTCATTTGATGAGGCATCAAGTGTTATGTCAGGTCTCCTGGTAACTTTTGGAGTGGTGTCACTCTCTCTCTTTGTAGGCTTTCTTATGGCACCTCCACTGGAAAGATCCCCATTTCTTTGGAAAGGTTTTTGGAAAGTTTCACGGTCACTTGAGTTGTGGAGACTTGTTACAGCTGGGTCTGACCTCTTGCTCTCACTCACTTCTGCTTGCGATTCAAACATTCTTGGTTCTGGTTGGTTGTGGTACGTTTCATCTTTATCATCAATATGAGTTGATGAGCTAACAGCATCCATATGGTCTGGTCTACTCTTCACTTCTCTATGTGATGGTAAGCTAGCACTTAGTTTTTCATCCTCCCTTAACACACCTTGCCCATTAGTGTCACCGGATGGAGCATTAAAATGTACTGGGCCTGGAGACACTCCATGTGGTATTTCATTCAGAGAAGTTTCAGATCCTTCTTCTGATAGGTCATCAATGGCACCATCGACTACTTTCTTGAGAGATTTTGCCTTGTCCTGCAAACTTTCCTTCTTGCTAACACCTCTGGAGTTATCTTGCTGTTCTGGACTTGATGGTATCTTACTAGTTGAAGACCAACTAGGTTGTTCAGAAGTGTTAGTCTTCTCATCTTCTGCCTCTTGCTCTTCAGTCACTTTATTTCTTATCTGCTCTACATCTTCAACATTTTCATCTTCTGCAATGTGCTGCATACGTTCCAGTTCTTCATTGCTTTCTGGGAGAGCTATCTCACTACGATTTGTCTCCTTGAGTGTGTTCACAATAGTTTCCTCCTTAAAGTTACAGACTGCACCAGGGGTAGCTCCTTGTTGGATGTCTGAGGAGCACTGCTCACTTTGAATTAAAGTGTTATATGGCAAGGCTGCTTTTTCCCCATTATGGATGCAGTTTTGATTTGCCTTGGTATCACCAGCTGGATCTTCCTCACCCTGGGTACAAAACTATAATCAAATGTAAAAAGCAAGAACTACATTATTAGTAATGGTTTATTCACAACATTGCACAAAATAACCAGATATGTCATTCAAAGACATGGTAACATGAGAATGTACATACTTTATATTGTGATATTAAAATAACTTTCATATTTGATTTTCAACTTCTACGTGTTAAGACAGAGTATCCTATAACAAGGCAATAGGGAACAGATGCTCTGATTTATGTCTCTATGTATTATACTTCCTAACATATATTCTTGTTTTTTATAACAGGAAAGATGGCCATCTTAAAGTTTTAAAGAATTTGAAATTCTCAACACTGTACATGTTTATACAGGGTATACCCAATTCTTGTGACCTGTTATGTCAAATATCAGATAATGTAGTTCATTCGGCTATGGGTGCAGTTATTTCAATTAAAATACATGTATACAGTGTTATGATTTCTCAGCGACTATACAAATCACAGCTTTTGAAACAAACACAAATTACCTAGCAGTTGAAATAGCTCTGCTGTTTTTTATTTATTTTTTTTACTTATAAACAGGGGTTGAAATAGAATGTGTTTAGCATGCAGTGTTCACTTTGCATGCTATATTTCAGTTAAAGTCTCTCTATTACATCACATTGCAGCAATAAATGATGGCAGGACTCAATTAAAAAATAGTACCAATGGCGTTGTAGCACAACTGTATAGTTTATGTGTTATTTTAAATCAAATGTATCTACACCAAAATACCTCTGAGGTTCAGTTGTGCTAAAAATTACTGCTGACACAAATTGTCAGGACCCGTTTCTAAGCCTTTCTAGAACAAAATGTAGAGGTTATTTCTTTACCTCATAGGGTCTTCCTCCCTCTGTTTTGGGAAACCTCAATTTCAGAAGCTTTTTAGGATCATAAACCTGTTGTAGTTCGGTAATGTTATCATTTTTAACTGCACAAAGACACTGCTCAACAACCATGACATATTCTGCTTTGCTTTTCTCTGGTATCTTTTCACGCAGCAGTTGTGGCATATCATCCTTGATTTTGTCGAGGAGTACCAAGATGTTATTGATGTTATTGATAACCAATGGTAACTTGGAATCATCATCATTAGCCAATAGTCCATCTCCATGGTTTCTGTCTGCACAAATATGCCATAGAAATATTTTTGTAAGGTGAAAGTTTTGTCCAATGAAAGCAAGAATAATGGTCTACAACTCACCAAATGCAGTGTGCTTCATAGATCAAAATTATAGGATGTGAAAATATGATGACAGGCAGGTACATGTAGCTTTCTTGGTCAAAGTGAAGGAGAAACGATAATGAAACAACAAGATTCTTATAAACTACTGCAATATAAGTATTAGTTATTGTGGGGTACACAGAATACATTGTAGCTACTGAGGTACAGCTGTGTATTACTATTAAAGAAAACAAGATGCATGAAGAGAACTCAATGGGGACAGTAACACGTATTTTTGTTGTGGTGATAGTACATGTATACTGTCTTGTTAGTGCCCTGTGTTTTGCTGGGTGTCACCACACGAGATAGTCCTTTAGATCAGAGGGGGAACCTAGAAATGAAAGTTAAAAGTGAAGAGAAACATACACAACGTTTAAAGTCTTGCATGCTTTATATTCTCTATGTAATAGTCAGTGTTTTTGATAAGGGTGGTAATGTAAAATTAGTTCCCAAGGGAGTTTACAGAGGTTTTGCGGCAACAAGGTTTTTGTTAAAGGAGAACAAAAGTGTGACTGATTTTATCTTAGCTGCATTTCTGATACTTAGAAAGCCACAAAAACTTTATCTTCAACCCAGCTTCATGCAAGCCCCACTTTAAATTGTTCCTCTGTATTGGATGCAAGTAGACAAAATCTACCAGAGTTAACCACGTGTTGTGGCTTTGCCTACGTTCCCACCAAAATTATGATACAAACAATGGAAATATAAGCAAAGTTTCCTAGATTTCCCCCATCTGTTAACAGGGTTACTAAACACAAAAAACCCACTGTTATTGACGTGACATGGCTGCAGAAGTGAAAGTAAATCATTTGAAAAGTGACAATACTTAAACTGGGTGACTCTCAAGAAATCAATCAACACAAACCATGATATATGAAGCACATTACGTCTTAAGATTACAGAGGGACTGTGCATAGAGGTATTCAGTCATGTGTAGTATAAATACTACCAATACATTCATGGTCCAAATAAACTCAAATGTTAAACCGAACACTAACAATAACAGTTTAGTTATTTTCGACACATTTCTTTCATTTTCCCCAATAACATTTTGACAATGTAGTGAGACATCTGTACCTGTAAGTGTAACACAATAGAGACTCTTGCACCGGCTGATAGCCTGTCTGTGGCGGAATATTGGTGCAAACACATCGGTTCATATCCCGGAATCCATGCGGATAGGGACTTTAAATTTTGCTCGCCAATCATGAAAAACGATTTGAAAATACACTGCAATTCGACTAGTCCTGCTTGCAGATGGTGTACGGGACGCGATTATGACATTCAACGGAGGGACACTTGTCAGAATCTAGTCCTGCTTACATGACGGTGCACGAGTCTATATCACTGACTTGAGGGACAATTTTCAGAATCGAGTCCCGGATTACTCCGCATGCAAGCAGGACTAGTCAGAATTGAGTGGTGAATTACTCTTTCTAGTTCCGCAACATGGAAGTACCAACCAACAAATTGAACCATGGTCTGCAAGCAGGGCCTGCTTCACCCGGCTGCTTCAAGGATTATGTGTACACAATCTTTTAAGACACGCTTTAAGCAGTTTAGTTTTGCATTTTCATTGAAAGGGCGCGAATAAAATAGTTATATAATTAACACATGTGGGCAGTGTGTGCCGGCCATAGAGCTAGCCCGATCGACCAGCCACACAGAGACGATACTCGCGCATTCGACACACGAATTAAACCACATACGGTTCGGCAACTTTCCAACACAACCTCAAGCAACAGTACCGTATAGTAAAAGTGGAACCTACCAGATAGTCGCTTATTTATTGTCGAAAAATCGGTCTTTGAAAGTTTTGTCAGCTCTATATTACACACTAATGGCGCCGCTGGTACAGTTCATGCCGGCATCCCCTGGCCAAGGACGGCATATTTAGCCCAATCGTACTCGCGTCGCCTTTTGAACAGTGCATTTAACAACAAAGTAAACATATTTCATCTCGAATAGATATACTAGCTATTAGAATACCAATGGGAAACTTCAAGAAGGCGTATCGGGACATGTGCCACAATATATTTGTTGGTCCCATAATACACTAATTGATTCGATTTGCTCCGAGCATATGGAAGTACGCTCCGAGTCATTGCATCATGTACATGTAAATGGAACTGTGACCGACCTAATTTTGTTGTCCATATATAAAATGAGACTGACCTGCACATTTTTCACAGTTTTCGTTGTGGTCTTGTATTGTCACATGTTTGGCTTGTGAACACAAGTTTACATCTATTATTGTCTAGGGCGTAATACTCTAGTCCGAGTCTGAAACCCATATAAAACCTAAGAAACTCGCATTCGGATCGGACAGAACAGAAGTAGGTCTCAACGACTTGTTGGAGACTCGAATTATTGCTTGTTTTTATCACGGTATACAGGTGATTATTATATATCGGTAGAGGGGTAGTGTTGTCAAGTTTTGTGCAGTCACCGCGGCCGCGGCAGTAAGCTCATACTAGGCCGCCGATCAAAGCTGAAGCAGTGTATGTACAATGTACGTATGGAATCGGGAGAGCACAGCGCACATTCGTGTCGGGTTAAATTTATCCACGTGTTGATGTAATCCATATTTATCAATCAGATATATTGTAAAATTCTTCAAGTCGTACAGAAATAACGTCTCTAACTTCAAAACAAACCCTGAGAAACGGGACCGGACGTGGCTAGCCAAGTATCTAGTTGCAGGCTTTCTTTCATAACCATGTGCTGGGGTCACGACCTTGATTGCCGACGTCAATATTGTCCAATCGTATTTGATATCATGAACACATCGCGATATTTGATTTGTTGGTTTCCTAAAGTGTACACTTCGAATACCATGATTCGTTACAGAATTCTTCTAATGAATATTAAATAGGCACGTTGCATTGTTGCATTAAATTAAGTGATATCGCAACAAGGGAAACCATACAAGTTTTCTTCCAGACGAGTTGCTAAAGTCATATAAATGACAACACTAAACTCACGAAATTTCCTCAATTCTTTACAATTTTATTGCTGATGATATGGCAATCTAATAGCTAGTATATTTATTCAAGATAAATATGTTTACTTTGTTGCTAAATGCGCCGTTCAAAAGGCGACATCAGTGAGTATAGTGGGCTATAATATGCTGTCGACGCCATGCCTGTCGAAGATATTGTAATGCTTCTCCTCGGCAAATAATTAAAAAAATCAGATAAATAAATTGAAACACGCGAGCGACATTACAAGTGTTTATGTATATCTACACTGTAGTCTAGCCGTTTTGATTTATTTTGCCATAATATGGGGAGATCATATTTTAGCATTTATACCCACAGACACTGCCAATTAGTCAGAAAGTGTGAGTAAATAACGGTAAATGTTGGTTAATAAGACATGTAGAGTGTAGTTTTTGTTTACTGATGTCTGTTACAACCACTAGCAATGCATTTTTTCACAATGCTGTTGAGTTTTGTTCACCTAGTGACTACGCTCGCCATAGGCTACGTGCTACCCATGTCTCTTTATGACGTCATAAAATCCCGTGGTCTAGGTGGGACCGGAAATACCCGAAAACTCTCGAAGTAAATCCGAAGGGAAGTGACTGAAAAAGGGTCATTTTAAGGTGTTTGCAGACGCTTTTGAAAAGTTTTAAAACCAGAATGCATTTCACAAACATGTCGTCTAGCAAATTAGCGATAGTGAATGTGAGCATTTTGAATCACCTTTAAAAAGACAATATAAAACTGTTCTTCCAATCTGTAATGGCTGTATATCTGATAGGAAGAAATAAATAACACAGGAAAACCTGAACCAGACACTCCCACCACATGACAAAAACATTATGAAATAAAAAAAAAAAATCTACCTACCCCGCCTAACTAAAATTGAGTGTAACCGGAACCACACAATTGTTTTTATTAGGCCTTAGAATTACGGTGTATTACATAACTATAGGTAAACATCACCATCACCATCATCATCATCATCATCATCATCATCATCATCATCATCATCATCATCATCATCATCATCAACAACAACAACAACAACAACAACAACAACAACAACAACAACAACAACAACAAATTTACTGTTCAAGATTTAACAATAACAACAAATTCTGTTAAAAAATAAATAAAAGAAATTAAACAAAAAAACATTCAAAAGTCTTCCAGAACAAGATTCGTATTCGGTCGTAAACTTAATTTAAAAAAACATTTTATCTATTTTAGAATTATCTAATATCCTAAATAAATAAGCCTTTCAAATGATGAACTGAGCCATCTGAAATGAAATGAAAGTCACAATCTATTTATCCTAAATTATACCTTGTTATAACATCTTAAATCAAATGGTACCTACATTTATTAGTACTATAGCTGCACAATACGACATGTATTTGTTTACTCATGATATGCATGGTTTCAGAAAAAAGACAAAAATTAAAATGTTTACATAGATGTTGATAGATTACTATTATTGAGTACTAAAATTTTAACCAATAGACAATACATACTTTTGATAAACTGGGAGATTTCACTCATTATAGATGGTGTTGTTTATGATCAACATGGAGAATGAAATCCTAGTATAGGTTTGTCTTCAGATTTACTTCACTTGCTGAAGTATAGGAAATGTAGATGACGTTATGTCGCCTAGTGACTCAGTGGGCTACAGATACGATCTGATACAGATCAATTAAATGTGGAGAAAACCTTGAATACTAGTACTAGTAATCAATCAACATCTATGTAAATTTTTTGTATCGTTTATTCTTAAAACCTGTGCCTGAAATCATAAGTAAATGGCTCATCATGCTCATGTCTATATAAACCATCAATTTAATGACTGCAAACACTAAATATAACACAAGTGCATATCATTTTAATTACATTTATGTTCCATTCGAATTCCTGCTTAAACAAATACAAATATTCAGTTCAAGTTACCACCACACTTCAAACATGTCTCTCTTTTAAATTTGCAATTGGACAAATTATTTCATTTGCCATGGAAAGAAAGTGAACCAAATGAAAGTATTGGACACTTCTAAACAGTACAAAATATTTTGGAACTCAGGAGACATCTATAATGACATCGTACTTTGTTGCTCCACTCTCAATGGTCTTGATCTTTCCAAACAGGTTTCAGAATGCTCGCAAGGGCTCCATTTATTACAGATATGAAAGGGTTTGGGCTATGAGTAAAGGTGACTGGGCATACTTTACAGGTTAGTGTTCAATGTATTGGGGGGTACATGCTCAGTGTGTAGGTACGTATTAGGCATGGCATTCGACTTGCTCAAATCAATGCAATTCCTCTAGATAAGATATATAATTTTGTTTCCAATTTGAACTTATTTGTTGTAGTATTGATTTATGTGCTTCCATATGTAATATATGAGATTAAATTTTGTATGCGGATAGAGTTACTGCAAAATCCCTTGCAGGGTATAATGAACATAACAAGGGAAGCTTGACCCATCAATAACAATGCATACTGTATAAATTATAATTAAAAAATAAATCATACAAATAAAAAATGCCTTGGGGACAGTTCAGTGGAGCTAAAAACGGGTTTAATATATTCAGAAACCAATCAATGGCAATATACAATTTGAAAATGTATTCCATCAAACCCTGTACACTGGTGATATGTACCTGAATTCAAGAAGCTTTCAATATACATTGTACATGAACTCAGAGCACACACATTAGAAAGAATTATAGTTCATTCAGCTTACTGTGGGTGCAACTGTTGGGACATCATTACAAGCCTTACTTGGATCGATCGATCGATCGATTGGTATACCCATCAAATATATATTGTCATCTGTGCCAATGCACTTTCTTGCTGTTGTTGCTATGGGCATGGCTATGATTGCTAGATTTGAGTTTATTTTTGAGGATTAATTCGCGTGAAGTGTACATAAAAGTTCATGAAATGTTGTTATACTACACATTTGCTTTGTCACTTGATGGAACACATCCGGATGAGTGATTCTTGATGGGTTGCTGAAATATGAGGCATAATTTTGATATAGTAAGTCATGCTGTCAAATTCTTTTGAACCTGTCTATTCAGAGGACTGCTTTACTGCTAGCACTCTTGTGAGAGCACACACACACACACACACACACACACACACACACACACGTACTTACAATATTACAATTCACTGTGTTCTACAAAACAACAACAACAACAACAACAACAACAACAACACACACACATTTTCTTCATAACATGCAGTGCTACTAGACTGGCACTAGTTCCCCAAGGCCAGTTTTGATTAATTTAACAAAAACATCATGCAATGGTGTGGGATTTCATAATAATGAAACACGTCAATGTCACACAAGACAAATAAAAGCACAAACATCCCATATACGAGTCTAGAAGTGCTGCCTACAAAATCTTTTTATTCATTCCTGCTTGAGGTAAATAGTATTTGACATTGTCACCAATGCCTTACAAATTATCTTGCATTATGAAATCCAAGCCAAAGAGGAAGGATAGAGTGTAGCTATTTTGAAGAAAAGTAAATAATTACAAATAAAGCACGACTATTGAGTTTCATTTACAGGGATGGCATCAATACCCTGGACACTTAATTGGTAAAACAGTCAGATAAATTGCTCTCCACACAGAGACATCATATATATAATAATTAACAAGACATTTCTTTGTTTTGAAACTATTGTTGCCACTGAATCTGGCAGCTCTGCAATGTTTATAAAAAATTCTGATAAACTTACTAATTATTTTGGAGAGGTGGATGTTTCATGGTACATGGGTTTTGATTTAAAAAGTTTAAATGCCAAATTGTAGGTGGACATCTTCTTCATTTAACGCTGAAAAATGAGAATTGTCACCAAATCTTTCTGAAATATGTTGGCAAAGCAGGTAATAAAGATACATACTGAATACTCAATTGTGGACATCCTCGACATGTTATGGTTTCTCCCATACCATAAAAAAGCACTTGGAACTTGACAGTGTCTCCAGCACAACTGTTTTCAAAGTAATTAAGTGTCTTGTTAATTAGCAACCATGTATGCCTACCATAGCTAGGTAAATTGGTGATTGTGCATCCAGTCATTGATGCTATCCCTGTAATTTTACATACTACATGTATTACTGAGAATACAGCTACAAGCTATGGTATATCAAGTTGACTAGGAATTGATACTTGACGACATTTTCTATAAAGTTGCCTTTTTGGAATCTAGATTTGAAGCAACTACTATGTAAATTTACTATGCAGAGAGGATACATATTAGCTGAGAAAAATGTGTGAAGTTTGAAAACATCATGTCCCTCAACCATAACCTGCCATCTATTTACAATAGTCTACTGTCAGGTGACTCCAATAGGAGGTCACATGACAAAATGACATATATGCTGCTGACGAGAGATTCAATTGAAAGCTAATGTAGTCGTTTCAAATCTAGATTCCTAAAAAAATAACTTTATTCATAGACCCATCACAGGGTCTCTGCTTTATCACTACTATTGGCATATCTAAACTAACAGATCAGCCATTGTGGACGCTGTCTAATCTCCCTTTCCCAAAATTATGCTAAGGGAAGGCCCATAAGCCTGGACTGATGATGTAATTACAGGCTATGGCACATCATGCCAACTCAAAATCAAAGGCTACACAAGCTCCTTAGGAGTAACTTTAAAATGATGCATATGAAATATATATGCCATGAGCATCAAAACAAACAAATATATATAAATATTTGCACAAGTTCAACCCCCCTCCCCTTTTATTATTTTATTCATATAAATAGATTTAAAACTAAAATAAAAAATCTAAGTTTCTACAAAAAAGGCACTTGTTTGTAGCACTTTTAAAATTAAAGGGGAATTAAAATTTGGTGAAAATATTATAAATTCATCAAGGATGTTTCAAAGCTTTAATTACTGAGAAATATTTTTTTGCTCCTTTATGCCACACATCTTGTCTGAATAGAAAAGTAAACATATTTCATCTGGAGTTTTGCATGATTGTGAATTGAGCCCTATAAAGAGTTTAGCCCCTTTACACCATATATTGAATAATTTGGCCTACTGCAGCAGCAAAAAGTTGTAATCAAGGCATAATTTCAGATACATACAACTGCATTACTATAGATGTATGATTGTCTACTAAGTGATAATATATGCCTACATAAAGTCTACTGTGTAATATTTCATCATCAAATGATCACGTTTGTATAAACCCTCACAAACATCTCCTGATCTAAGTTTTTTGAGACATTTATAATCCATGGTTTAATATTCATCAGTTTATATTATACACCAATTTATCTTGGATAATGGCAACCTTACTTTATAATTCTATGTTTCTCATGACACACCTGATCCTATATTTCTTCAAATAAATAAAAAAGATTGGCACCCTTTAAGCTCTACTCTACAGCAGGATTAGACAAAAATGATAGTGTCACTGATTGGATGATGCAATGGTGGCCGAACAAGCACTTATCTGAACAAACATAATGGGTCAAAGTTTCCTTCTTACTTTAATTGTTATTTCTAAGTCTTTCAGATGATTATGAATTGAAAGTATCACCAACGTGTACACATGCACATAATTTTTTTATACTTTGAATTTTTTAAAAACCATTTGACCAACCCATCGTTTGTAATTAAGGTGTCATGATGACTCGGATGAGAAACATCGAATTACTGACAGGTGCCCTAATTCTAACTGGAGATGTCTAGTCCAACCTGGAAAAGTTTTATTTGCTCCTGTATTCATTGTTATTTGAGGTAAAAAATTGCAAGGGCAAAAGCTGGTATGATGATGATGATGAATTATTATACGATATCATAAAAAGAAATTCATCTTAAAAGAATATGATGCAAGACAGAGTCAAGTCTACAAATAATCAAATTTGTAGCAGATATCCAAAGACCTTGAAAAGTTCGTCTGATCTAAATCTGATTAAAATTCGATGTATTGTACACTTCGTGATTTCTTTTTTGCTGTTACGTTTACTGTCATTTGTTCTTTTGTGAGTGCTTGTTACATACATCTGACACAACACCATAGGTGTTCCCGTACCAAATCTCGTACTCATGAGTAGCCAATCAGAATCCGTCTTACAATATATACACTCAACATTCGAATTGTAAGAAAGAGAACCATGAAACAGTAACGATAATATTTGTTGTCTGCGCTAATGATTTTGTGCTCTTTTCCAACAGAGCACTCTGAAGAATTGTACCAGTATGTTTTGGCACATTATGTGTTATCATTCTTTGAGTAAATTCACTCATGATCAGTGACGAGATAATACGGGAAAACCTATGGTGTTGTGTCAGATGTATGTAACGAGTGCTCACGAAAGAACATCTGGCAGTAAATGTTACAGTTATAACAGTCAAAAAGAAATTGCGAAGTGTGCAATACATCAGATTTTAATTAGATTGGTCTGATCTGTGCGAGTTATTTTCGGTATTTTTCTACTAATCAAATTCATAATAGATATAAAACATGGAATAATCTACTTACAAAACATTTCAGATATTGATCAGAGAAAAACTCATCAAAAAATAATAATAATTAAAAAAAAAAAATGAAATGTAAATCTCTTTCAAACTGTAAATGTCTTTCTTACCCAGTTAAGAACATGATCTTTGTAGTGTTCTAAATAAACAACTCACTTATTTTGTACACTTTATTGTATTTCCTAAATACACAGGTTTTTGTTTGAAGTGGCCATATTAAGGAGGATTGCAGTTGGGTGTGTATTTTGGATTTTTAATTTTTAAAACAATTTTATCATGGCTTCCTAATTAAGAATTTCAGTGTGAGACAATATTGACTAAGACTGTGTTTGTAACTCAATACATTGCAAAAAGCTAAAATATGTGCAAATAGTTTGTTATTACACATACAATGACAAACATATTAATCTTTTCCAATGTATTGGGTTAAAAAACAAGAACCTGTCATATGTTATTTCACATTGATTTCTAGAGTAGAAAGCCATGATAAAATTGTTTTATAAAAATAAAAATCCAAAATAAATACCAAATCCTCATCCATATGGCCACTTTTATCAAATTGTGGCAAATATATTTCACCATTAATACTCTAAGATTAGTTTAAAATATCTTGCATCAGCTCTAAAATACATGGCTTGTAAGCTTGATATAGATTAGTATCTAAAATACATGGCTTGTAATAAGCTTAATATAGATTAGCATCTAAAATACGAGGCTTGTAAGTTTAATATAGATTAGCATCTAAAATACATGGCTTGTAAGCTTAATATTGATTAGCATCTAAAATGCATTAAAAATCACAATTCTCAAATAGCACTGTAAAATATCAGCTATACCTATTCTATACTAGTCCTGTATACACTATTTGACATTAGGCCTAACATAAACAATTAAGTGGTCTGATTACACTCAATTTAGAATAGGTGGGGTAGGTAGATTTACTATTATGTTTTTAAAAAAGTTTTCGTTTTTTCATATGTGTCTATTTCAGGTAGTTCTGTTTTCCATTGTTTTCCATATGGTCTCTGTGTTATTGGTTTCTTCTCATCAGATGTACAGCTATTACAGATTGGAAGAACAGTTTTATATTGTCTTTTTAAGTTGATGTCAGTTTCCATATCTACTATTTATTGCGAGACTTCACAATTTTCACACATTTTATTATATTTTTCTCAAATACGTAAAAAAAGTTTAGGGTCGGCGTGAAAAACAAGGTTGGGGTCAGGTAACCAGAACCAAACAATTTTTTTCAGACCTTTTGTCACTTATTAGAATTCAACAAATAGACACTGTATGCGTCCACTACTAGTAGTAGTACTGGTGATCATGATTTAAAATATTTTAAATTCCATATATTTATTTTTTCACGAATATATTATTTCTAAAGCATCACTGATGACAAATTAATAAATTCTCTATTGCTATGGCAGAATACCATAATATGTTTTGTCATAAACAGACAGTGCAATCAATACAGATTTTTGATTTTTGCACATTGCGCTTACTTATTCATCATTAATTCTCTATGAATTAATTATTTACCTCTTCCCTAAATTCTCTTTCCAGGTCAAAACTTTTATAGACAACAAAATATTATTTAACTACAACTGCCGACATCAGACCATGGACAAATGGAACCTGTTACAGACAGGAAAAGTAAACAACTGAATTGGATCAACAACACTTGGCACAGCATGTTGGAACAGCAGAGAGTTGTATTACATTCCATCATTTGGTAAGAACAGCTGTATGGCCACTTTACATAATAGTTCACACTCACAAACAAATTAGAAGTTCCCCTGGTAAAGAGGCCACAAAACTGTTGTTATCAAACCATGACATGTAATACAAGTCTGTGCTGTTCCAATATGCTGTGCCAAGTGTTATTAATCCAATTCAATTGTTTACTTTCCTTGTTTGTAACAGGTTCCATTTGTCCATGGTCTGATGTCGGCAGCACTAAGCACCTGCAGTACTCAGATCAATTTTGCTAGACTAAGTCCTGTATAATGCAATCACTGTATTGATTACGTAATGTTGGCTTGGGTTATGACTAAGCTCATTTCAGCATCAACACTACAATCAATTTGCTATGATTTAAGGATAAATGAGATACTGTAATCTTTCAACCTGTACTTACATTTCAGCATGTTGCAAACACTATTTATTGCATATTTTTATTTTTTATGCATAGACAATTTGAGTAATTTTATCATATTACTAATCTTTGAATGCAGGACAGCATGAATTCTGACATCCCGTACGAAAGTTGCAAGTTTGCTACGCTCTTGCACAAGTTTGCAACAAGGTTGTAGACAGCTTGTAGGGTCTAGTTGAAGATTGCGACAAGCTTGCAAACTAAGCAGCGAAGTTTTAGTCTCAGCGCTACAAGCTT
Source organism: Glandiceps talaboti (assembly GCF_964340395.1). Lineage (NCBI taxonomy): Eukaryota > Metazoa > Hemichordata > Enteropneusta > Spengelidae > Glandiceps > Glandiceps talaboti. The sequence continues at coordinate 11,741,155 of NC_135552.1, forward strand.
GTGGCATACTTGCAATACCCTGCAAGCTTGCAGACTTTGAGGCAAATAATAATTTCTGAAGATTGCTCTCAGCTCTGTAAGCTCATTACTTGCTTGCAGTATGGCATTAATGATGATTCATGAGTCACATATTCTTTTGAGACAAAGTTCAACTGATGTAAATGTGTGAGCTTTCAAACTAAAGTTTAACTTCTCAGAGTGTCATCTCTATGAGAGGATCCTTCTATAACAACAGTGACCAGTGTCTCTCCAAATCCGATGGATGCATCTAGTGGGACTTGTTGTTCAGTAGCTCTGAAAATCAGTTGAAGTTGACTGCTTTGGTACCCCATTGGAAAGTAAATCTGAAAGAACAGAATGAAGTGCATGTAAGAAATTGAAATAAGGAATTCTGGTCATTGCATACATAGTTTGGTCACAGGCCAGATATTAAGAACACTAACATAGAACATCCAATCACAATTAAACTTCTTGTTGACTTAATTGATATGTACAGCATGGAAAAAGGCAGCAATATATTACACCACAATGTTATTGTCATGTTGATTATGATAGTTACTGAATCATTTTGAGAAGCTAATGACACATTTTACCACATCCACAAAAAGATAATCAATACACTTACAAACAACACAAGAACACAATCATTTTATGTTTGATTATCAAATGTCTTTTATGAAAATAAAGAATGGAAAAAGCTTGGAGACCTGAGCGAGTCTAGGCTACTGTATACTACATTTTCTGTATTCAGTGTGTCTTCTTATACATACCTCATTACACAGAAGTTGAAAGAGTCTGCTAAAGTTATCAGTTGCCCTGAGTGAATCTACAAGCCTAACATAACCTCCATTATCAAAGACGTGTATTTTGACCCCAGATTCCAATATCTGTACATAGATAGAGAGCTCTCCATAGCCAATAGAGTCATTCAGGTTAACAGGTTGTGATGTTGCTCGGAACTGAATTTGAAGTGCTCCAATGCTGTACCCCATCGGTGCATATTCCTGCAGGCAAACATTCCAAGTAAGCTTGATATGTGCACGTTGTACTGTGACAAACTAATATTGACAAAGAGTTACAGTATGTGATATTAACAACTGAACACGAAAAAAAAGAAAATGTCTATCCAATCTCTGACTGACCAATCAACCAACCAGCAAATATAAAGCATTTATCTGTTGAAGAATCCACTTACTATAATGTAAGAATTTTATTCATTCATTCATTCATTCATTCATCTCAGTCAAACTATAGGAGTGAATATACATGTAGCTCAGCTCTTCACTTTAAGGACATATGAAAAGAATCAAATAAAGTCAGATATATTTGATTTCTGATCACATTCTTACCTCATAGTAGAGAAGATGTTGTAGATTTCTGAAAGTTTGTGAAGGGCTGAGATGATCAGTTCTTACATAACCTGAGAGATCATAAACATCTATCTTAATCCTACTGTCCACTATTAGAGAAAGGGAAAATGATGTTTAGAGCTAAAATCATGAAATATCAATGGAATGTGATTAAACACAAAGTATCATTATAATGAACAAACAATACAAAACAAACAATCATGCCAGTCCAAGAAAACTCACCTCTTGGTCTAGACTGAGAACTACTTGATACTTGAACATCACTTTCTCTAACTGGTACAACATCAAGGTCATCATACTGTGTCTGCTGGTTTGGAAGAACTGCGCTCTCTGCAAAATTCTGATCTTCCAACTGAATTTCATTAGGATCAGTTTGGAGGACTTCAATATCACTTTCATTGTCGCTGGAAGTACTGGCTAGATGTCCCTGATCCTCTCGACTAGCACCCGTGTACTGGTTTATGATAGAATGGTATGGATAACTGATCATAGATTGAACAGTTTCCCTACTTATTACTGCAGGAACTGCATCAGTGGGTCCCTCTCGACTCAGCTGCAATGTGGTTCGCAAGTTGCTCCTACGTAGCTGAATCACCCAGTCTGGAACAATACTCCTAGGGTGTGTATTGCATGTACCTTGAGATCATTACAGAGAGGCGAAAACGTTGTTAGAGCTGAATCACGAAATATTGATGGAATGTGATTAAACACGTGTATGAGGTACAAAATACCACAAAACAAACAATCATGCCAGTTCAATACCAGATTTAAATGGACATTGTTACTGTCAATGAATGTACCAAACTATGTTGAGTTTGCAGTGTGCATTCTTAAGGTATAGTCTAATTACTGAAAACCATTAATTATGCAAATGACTCATTAAGAGTTACATCAATAAGCTTTATGAGACGTGTACTCTGGTATCAAGAATGTATCTACCAAATTATATAGCCTTTGAAGCTTGCACTCTTCATATACATGTATAGCCTAATTACTGAAAATCATTAATTGTGCAAATGACTCATTAAAACTAAAAGCTACATCAACAAGCTTTCCAGACATGTGCCATTTGTTTTGTTTGAAGTATGCATCAAATTATATTCAATTTGAAGGGTGAATTCTTAAGATACAGCCTAATTACTGAAAATCATTACTTATGCAAATACGTCAATAAAACTACTAGCTATATTATCAAACTTCATATGACACATGGACTTTGTTATCATCAATATGTGTACGAAAGTATATTGAATTTGAAGTCTGTATTATTAAGATATAGCCTAATTATCGAAAACCATTAATTATGCAAATAGGTCATTAATATTCATTGGATGTTCACCAAAACCTAATCAGTTCTAGCCATTACCCTAAAGAACATGTGCACCAAATTTCGTTTGAATTGCGCCAGCTATTTTAAGGGACAAAACGATGACACAGACAGACACACACAGAGAGACTTTTCATCACAAAATTATGACCTTCCCTGACGGAAGATAAAAACTCACCTCTTGATCTAGACTGAGGACTACTTGATACTTGAACATCACTTTCTCTAACTGGTACAACATCAAGGTCATCATACTGTGTCTGCTGGTTTGGAAGAATTGCGCTCTCTGCAAAATTCTGATCTTCTGAATGAATTTCATTAGGATCATTTTGGAGGACTTCAGTATCACTTTCATTGTCGCTGGAAGTACTGGATAGATGTCCCTGATCCTCTCGACTGGCACCCGTGTACTGGTTTATGATGCTTGGTAGGTATCGATTACTGATCCTAGATTGAACAGTTTCCCTACTTATTACTGCAGGTATTGCATTAGTGGGTTCCTCTCGGCATGGCTGCAATGTGGTTTGCAAATTGCTCCTACATAGCCGAATCACCAAGTCTGGAACAATACTCCTAGGTTGTGTATTGCATGGAGCTGTAGAACCTGTAGACCTTACTTCCATTTGATTGTATGCTTGTTCTAAAGGTCTTCCTCTAATTGATCCTACTGCACCAGACTCAAGAGTCTGGGGAGACATTTCAATTGTTGCAAGAGCTTCTGCAGATGATTCTACTACACTAATGGTGTCACCATTATTTTGAACAGTTGCTTCCAGATGTTGGTCCGCACTTGAATGAGAAAAAGCACTGGTGTTGACTGGAGTTGTACATTCAGTTATAGTGTTATCGTAAGTTGGAAGTTCAGCTGCATCATTGACCAGATTTGTACATGCAGCATTACTGACAGGAGATGAATTTGCAGCAGTGCTGTCCGGAGTAGTACAGATACTTGTAGAGTTAGTGACTGGAGTCGTACTTGAAGTAGCAATATCAGGAGTTGCTGTAGTGCTGTCTGGAGTCATGGTTGTAGTAGTGCTGCATGAAATTGTACTTGGAGTTGTGCTGTCAGGGGTTGTACTTGTAGATGTAGTAGTGCTGTCATGGGTTGTACTTGTAGATGTAGTAGTGCTGTCTAGAGTCCCACTTGTAGAAGTGACGTCAGTAGTAACTGTAGTAGTTTTGATTGGAGATGCACTTGTAGTAGTGCTGTTAGGGGTTGTACTTGTAGATGCAGTAGTGTTGTCTAGAGTCACACTTGTCGAAGTGATGTCAGGAGAAGTAACTGTAGTAGCTTTGATTGGAGATGTACTTGTAGTAGTGCTGTCAGGAGTTGTATTTGGTCTTTCCATGAATGAAGCATCAGCATTACTTATATTTCTGTTAAGTAACATCTCACTGGTGTTACAATTGGAGCTCTCCTTTCTGTCTCTTGGTTGTAGTCTTGGAAAGGTTGACTTCAAAGGACCATGTACTTGAGTTGTTGATATTTCCTGATTATGAACAGTTGAAGCTGACTTTAGATTACGTCCTGTTGACTCTGCTACTTCTTTGGACCTAGTACTTCTATAATTACCTGTACTATTAATGATGGAGTCTGATTGTTGTTGATTTGTTTGTGGCTGGTTTTCCACTTTTGAAGATGGCAACGTCAGTTCCCTCTTTCCTTGACTTATCTCTTTTGGGCACCTGAGTCGAGGCATTGGTTGTAATTGTACAGGGTTTGACATATTTGTGGATTGGCAGTGTCTATTATCTGAAGTATTGTTGGTCCTCCTATGCAAAATCTGATGGTTAGCTGTAGTCTGCCTTGCAGATGTGGATGGGGTTATTTTGCTACATAGCTCTCCATCATGTTTAGTTGTTGGTTTTGAATTCCCTTGACAAATGCTTGTATTTGTCACATCAGTAGTGGATGGTGTATTAAGCTGTGTTACCATTTGTCCCCTGTTGCCAATAATGTCACCTTGATAAGCTATTGTCAGTTGCCGATCTCCTGCACACATTTCTGGATCACTGTCTTCTTCCATTTGTTGTGATTCTGCTGACAGCAAGAATTTGCATGAATCTACTTCCTTCCTTGGCATTGGCAATGGTCTTACATCAGTATCATTGGATTCAGTATTAAGAGGATCATCCGAAATAGATAACTTCAATCCTTGACCTGGTCTTGCAATAGCTGTGTCTGATTTATTTTTGTGACGCTGTTCTTTGTGTGGTTTTGATGTATTTTGGCCAGTGCTATAACTTTGTTCTGATATAAATACACCATTCAAAGCATGGTTAACTTCTTTTGAATGTCTTCCTTTGGTCTTATCTGTTGTGGTTGTCCCAATGCTGTCTTCAGACTTTGCTGAATTCTTTGATGTCCCAGATGCATCTCTTACATCTGATTCAGTTTCTTCACTTTGTTGGTTAAAATGGACAAAAGTTCCATCTTCTAGCATTGGCTTCAAGTTCCCAATTACAGAGTTTATTTTGGCTGCAGTTGAGGCAACAACAGCACGCTGTACTGATTTGGCATTAGGCTTTTCCACAACCAAGGTCTGCCTCGTGCATGGAGTAGAGTCATTCTGAACACTAACATTATTAGCATTATCTATAGTGGGGGAGTCAAGATTGACTTCTAAACCTGATTTGTTCTCTTCTTTGATTGAGGAACATTCTGGATGATCATCACTTTCACAACAGACATTTTCTGGAGCATCCTGAATTTTAGGTAATCCTGGAGAGTTATCAATGGGGGAAGTTTCAAGACTAGCTGCAAGGTTGGGGAGTAAACCACTCAAAGATCTTGACTCAGTAGTTGTCTCGTCATCTGCAGGTAACTTGCTCTTGGTAGTTCTGTTCTCTTCTTCAACAATATCTTCAAAACACTGTTGATGGAAAAAAAGAATAAATCAAAAACATGAAAATATAGATGGAATTGACTAAAATAACAGGCAGAACAATGGTAAATCATAACATCAATCGTGGTTACTTAATATTTCAATGCAAGATTAATCTCTCTACAAAATTTGAAGCACTCTAAGCTAATTTAACTCTTAGTTGACCATCAGGCCTGCAAAAATATGGATATATATATATTTATTTATTTATTTATTTATTTATTTATTTATTTATTTTATTTGATGAATGCCATAATTTTGTTTAAAACACATAGGATATTTTGGTGTAGTATAGTGTTGTAACAGAATGTTTTTCATCTCACACAAAAATGCCTCTGAGATTTACCTCATTAGATCGGCATGGTACTGTACGATCAAATTCTTCAGCTCCATTTTCAGTCATGTCTTCACAGAATTTTGGTGTGCCTAAATTTGTAAATTTTATGATGTCGGACAACTTTCTGAAGTCTTCTTCACATTTTACAGTCAACTCCAGTATTTGATGTCGAAGGTTCCCATCTTCTGTACTATGTTCTGATTTCATCAATGTTGGAAATACATCTCTCATGTCTGTTAAGTCTCCTCTCATGGTATGAAGCTGTTGTTTCAAATCTACTAGAGTAGTGATGTTTGAGGCACCACTGGACATACCCTGGTTCTTTATCTCTCTGTCATGTACCGTGTTCCTTCTTTCTGGTGGGGGACTGTTTGCAGCAGGTTGCATGGAATTTACATTTCTTGATATAATGGCCTCATTACTACTACCTTCATGAAAGAATAAATAGAAAACTTGTTTGATCAAACTTGAAAAGAATTGCATAATAACAATGATTTCACAGACCTTTGCCCCAAAGTCCTTATTTCTATTATCTTAAAATTCACTTATTCCTATGTTATAGCAAGTGCATGACTCAGCCAGCAATTATGCAATCTTCCAGCTCACTGAGTACATGTGCATGTGACTCGCACTCAAGTACAAGCTCTCAGTTCTAAAGGACCACTGTTGAAATAGGGAACTAAATGCAAACCAGCCATCTTTAATATCCTGATGTTGCATCATGGGAAATATGATGATAAATATGAATCAAGCTATATATTGTAAACAATCTTGTTACATTGTTTATAACCACAAATAATCTAGTTATGTTACCATAACTATTGTACATAGGAGGTTTATTCTATCAGTAGCTGAGATTAGGTATTATGGTAACTACAGATAATCCCATAGTCCTTAGCATCTGAGTATACTCAGTCTGGATTGCAAGTTCCCTATTGATGCTCATGTCTGGCTATAGATGATGGCAAATGGTAGAATGTACAGGATTCAAATACTAAAACAAATACTTTCAATACCAGCCAATTTTAAAATTAGGCACAAGGAATCTATGTCATAATGAGAGGTATAAGTCATGAAGAAGAACAACCCAGCCATTACATGCTCAGTTTACATTTTTATACAGAGTGCTCGTCTAGCACTTTTCCATGCACTTTTACAGTTTTGAGACCCTTACATACCTGTAGAAATTTAGGAGTGAAACTCAGTGCAGATCGTCATCTCACTCCACATACTAGACCTCCAATTTGATGAGACATGGAAATTGTATTGGAAATTATAAGTATTTGGAATTTCAGCCACAATATTATGCATACAACTTACCATTGCTGGTGACAAATACTGATTTTTCAGATAATGTACTTCTCCTGGACTCAGAGTCACTGGTAGGTGTAAAATGTTGATAACTTTCAAATGAACTGTCTCTGGTGTCCAGTGGCTGTCTGGTGCTAGTAGATGGCACTAAAAATGTGAAAACAACAACAGTGAATATAATGCATGGTGGTTACAAAAACACAATGATTGCATCCATTTCAACAAAACCATGGTGTGGATATACAGAGGAAGGAAAAACAGACAAAGAAGTTTCTTGTTCAACTTTGTCAAGTTTACCAAATCTGTTAAGTGATCATGAGTGGTGAACCACTTATCAACCAGATATAACATAACACTATATACTATAATCAAGTCTGTATGAAATCAAAATATATACAAAATGTCATGTAAGTCTAGGACATATTCTATCAATGTATACCTAAAAAATTGATTACAGTTGTACAATTAGAGAAATAAGGGTAAATATCATTGTCTATTGTTACTCTATATAAAATCTAACAGTCAACACAATGACTTTTTACCTGAACATATTTCAATTTTGACTGCTTAAAAAATAACAAAATAGTGCCAATGGCGTTGTAGCACAACTGTACAGTTTTTAAAATTGTTTATCCACATGTTGATCCATGCTAGGTATAGGTGTTCATTTGCAATTTATATGTCACCAGTCACCAATCTCGCATTCTGATTGGTCGAGAGCCCTGCAGATACACAGATGTATTTTTCACCAACAGTCATATTTTTGCCTGTTGTATCACGTGATCACTGCACATTCCCTTGTAAACAAACCAAGCAGACAACTAGAAATACAGCTATAACCAACATTTCCAAATGCCAAATTTATTGTCAATCATACGAAATATCATCGTTGTATACATTGTAACAAGTCTTTGAACTGTACTTTTCATGTCACAGGGAAATAGTAAAAAATTCCACACAGAATGGTGAAAGTCCAGTGACGGCGAATGCATGGTTGTCACGCGATTGTAAACATGAATTCCTAAATTTATGTAGGATATCAAAATTACTGCCACAGAGGGTGCAATTTTTACTAAACTAGTAAAACACAGCATATCACGAACATTCATGTACATTTAATGGAATAAAGTACGCAAAACAAGGACACACTCATTTATCAGATGAAGGTTATAAGTTTGAATGTCACTGAGTGATATGCAAATAGTAAACATTACATCATAATACTGAGCAAATATGCACTCTTATTGGATGATAAAGTTAAGGCTGACATGTAAACAACCACATTGCGGTTATCGGAGAGGTGCATGATACTATGCTCAACAGTGTAACACAGAAGTTATTTTTATTTTAAAATGAAACAGCATTTTTAGACATTCAAAGATGAATTCGTAGACACAGGTGACATATAAGTATGTTATTTGCCAAATACTGTTCCACATCTTGCTGCTCGAGGTAATTTTCCGGTATAATGGCTCACCCCCGGCGCACTGTTATTACCAGAAAAATTACCCCTCGCAGCAAGATGTGGAACGGTATTTGGCAAATAACATATACATACGTGCTAATTTGGCTGTTGCTATGGATGTGGTCTTATTGCTAGGTATATATTTGCATACATTTTTTGAATGTTTATTCATTTGTCTAGTAATCCCTGTTATCTATGCAATATACATGTCATTGATAATTTGGCTGTTGCCATGGGCGTGGTCTTGTTGCTTGGGGTATCTGCATACATTTTTGAATGTTCACTCACTTGCCTACCAGATGATGATATTTGACCAAAATATACTGCCATTTTTTATGTTGCTAAGGGCGTGGTCATGGTTGCTTGGGCCAATTGTGTCAAAATATTTGGAACAAAATCTGCATAATAACACATCTGCATAATAACACCAAATTTCAGTCTCACTGATCAAGAACTTTTTGAGATATTTTTGGCCAAAATTTGCATATTTCTGATTATCTGCTGAATATTTCTTCATTTATACACTCCCAGATGCATCCCCATTAAATTTCAGCCTAATCTGCTGAGTCGTTTTGGAATTAAAGATTTTTGACCAAAAAGACACATTTTTAGCCCTAATTTGCATATCATTGATAGAATCATGTCATGAACAAATCTTAATTCACTTACCCCTAAGAATGTTCCCACCAATCTTAATGTCTATCTGCCCAGTAGTTTTAGAGTTTAAGTTTTTGACCAAAAATCACACTGTTTGACCCAAAACGCACATCTCTGATGCGATCATTTTCATTTGAACAGTTTCTCAACTAGACACCCAAAGTAACATGACCACCAAATATTAAAGCAAGCGGTCAAGCAGTTTTTGACTTTAAGTAGTTTACACACACACACACACACACACACACACACACACACACACACACAGAGACAGACAGACAGACAGACAGACACTTAGCGATGCCTATAGCACTACTGAACCTTCAGTTCAGTTGTGCTAAAAATGAAACAAGGGCACAATCATTTTTTGGTGTACAACAAGGCATGGTGGTTTTTTTTTCAAATTCAAAGTAACATTCCATACACATGCATACAGATATTATACTGTGAAATCGATACTCAACAAGTACATTTTTCCAGTATATCATGAATCACAGAAAATACTCACCATCATCATGCCTTGACTGCCTGGTACCTTTGTGATGACCAAAGAAATTGACAACACGTGCTTTCCACTTCTTTCTACTTGTGTGTTTCTTTCCAGCTGAGCCTGTAATGATAACATCAGTGACAGTCTGTAGTGTCAGATGCAAACAGCAGATATGGCCAGTAAAAGATGCAAATATTAGACTAACTAATTTTATCTTCTAACATGTGATACAAAAATAATGAAACATTAAGTATAACAGCTACATACACTTTTGTATCATCTACATTGAACTAGGAGATGTACACTTATGGATACTCTAAACTATATGCACACATGACTACTCTACTTAAACCACTATGTGGGGCAGGATCACTTTAGTATGCTTGTCAGCATGTATGAACCTACAATTGCTTTTTTGTTCAATAATGATGTAAATGTTGCAAATGATGCAATCCCAGGAAGGTGGGTGGGGGTGGTTGGGGGTACTCATAGGTATACAGGTATGTACCGCCCAAATGGGTTAATTTTTTTCAGAAAAAATCCCTGAAAAGGGGTCAACTTGTCATCTGAAAATTCCCTAATCATGGGGTTGGTAACATGGAAACATCTTCATACATTAGAAATACCTTCATATCAGAATAAAGATAATTGACCAAATGATTGTGAAAGACCGACTTCTAATCAATGGATCTGTTTTAGGCATTATCATTAATGGATTATACACGGATAGCTGCTTTGAACTTGGATCACTCAACTCCTGTTAGAAAATGTGGAGAGTACCATCCCCCCCACCCCAGGGAAACAATGATTATTTTCTTCCCAATGTCAAAGTCTACCCAGTTTCCCTCTATCAAGAGCATCTTAGTGATATCAATAATTACAGCTGTTATCAGCTAATATTGGCAAGAGTACACATTAGGTGTTAACTGTAAACACTGAATGCCTGGCTTATGTTTAGAATGCCCAGTAATCCTTGAGTGTTAACAGAAACAATATATATGTGTTGACAGGGTAATTAATACCTCATTGTACTCCTGGGAATTGGCTAATCACAGCTGTAATTGATAACACTGATTAGACCAACACTGGGGAAGGAAAGTATTAGTGCAGATCAGAATGTTTACATGTTTCTTTATTGAATATACTAGTCTCAAATACCCAGATTCTCACTGCTGGGGACTCTACTACAAGACCATCAGATGAGAGTCTGGGGAAACATAATCCAGAGTCCCCTGCACTGGAAGTCACACAGTACATTTCTACAAGTCATGAAAAATGGGCTTAAAAGGCATGTTTGTTGTAATTAAGATGTGTCAGTAGCTTGAGACATGATCACCTGTTGTGAAGATACATGGATTGTTCAGCCTGTTGGACTTGAAGTATTCCCTAGCATGCACTGTTCTGGGAAAGAGATCTGGTGCCGGCAATATTGTGATTACGTATACCCCACTCTTGTCTGGCAGTCTCATAGTAGAGCCTCAGTAGTGAAACTCTGGATAACCAAGATTATGAATCTACAACTTTACATACATACATACATACATACATACATACATACATACATACATACATACATACAAACATAATCACATACATACATACATACACATACATACATACATACATACATACATACATACATACACACATACACACACATACATACATACATATGTACATACATACATACATACATACATACATACATACACACACACATACATACATACATACATACATACATACATACACACACACATACATACATACATACATACATACATACATACATACATACATACATACATACATACAAACATAATCACATACATACATACATACACATACATACATACATACATACATACATACATACACACATACACACACATACATACATACATATGTACATACATACATACATACATACATACATACATACATACATACACACACACACACACACACATACATACATACATACATACATACATACATACATACATACAAACAAACAAACAAACAAACAAACAGATAACAAACAAACAAATAAACAAAAAATTACATTTACATATGAAGGCATATATAATTCTCCATGTATGTTCCCTACCCATGTACATGTATTTGTTACCTTTTTGAGGATATTCTGTCTCAATAGGACATGCAGGCTTGGCACTTTGGTATTCAGTATTTTGTTCTTGTTGTGTTGGTTCAAAAGCACCAAATGATCTTGGTGATTCAGAACTACATGTATCATGATGATGTGTCTCTCTTCCAAGTCTGAAAAATTTCTTTATTCCTTTCAAATGACTCTTCTTCCCACTGCCATGGTGTCCTTCACTGGTTGACTCTGAATATACACATGATACAAAGTTTGAAGGAAATTTTAAGTATTAGTTTAAAATTGAGTATTAATTCACACAGCTCTTCCTGGAAAAGTCGATTAACCAAACTTATTTCTGCCATAAGTACACGTATATCAACTTATGTACCAGTGAAAAATAGCACCTTAGGTAGCTAACTCAAATTTGAAAGAAGTCCTACTGCACTTTGTGTTTGACCAGTTATTGTGACAACATCACATTTACTACAACTCATTCTCTTGACAAATAACAAAGTCTGTCAAAATAAAGTTTAGCTCGAGTTCAAGTTCAGTTTATTTTAGTACTTAGGCCTCAGTGTGGCTGATTGGAAAACAGAAAATGTTACAAGATATTTCACTCGATTTTCAATGATTCTGCGACTTTACCAATGCATTGGTCCGGTATTAGTTGTAATCATAAAACAAACAGAGATATAGACATTGTTGTGTCACACAAAATTCATATACTGGTGACACTTACCCAGTTGTCCTTCTATTCCACTGTCTAGAAGACTTACATCTTGGTGTTCTCTTCCAGGACTTTGTTTTTGTTTAGTTTGAGGATCTAGACATTGTGCAAAGATGGGAGTTAAGACATACAAGCATTAAAAGGTTATCAAATGTTATCACATTTACATTAACATACAAAAATATGTCAATTCAATACAAGTAGGTAAAATTACCAGAGTTTCCCATATATTTCATTGTAGTTCTCCTCTAACATTATAATACAAAGTATGTATGGCTCGGATATCTTATGAAAGATTTATCCAATTTCCCTCCCTCTGTTACTGGGGTTCCAAAACATTACTAAAAGAGTGTGCCTAGGCCTATACTGTGTTAGCATTAAGAATAAACATATTTTATGCATCATACATCATCAGTGTGCATGAAATGGGATTTTTACATTACAAAGGATTGCTCAGATTTGTAAACAAGGCTTGTCCTGAATCTCTGACATATCATTGTGCTATACAAATCAATGTTCTTAATGCGAGAATGAATGTTCATGGACTCTAGGTTCAATAGCCCATTGTAGTACACCCCTGATGATATGTCAGCAAAATTTGAGATTCGTCGCCTTCTAAGAAATTGTTTGACTCTTGGGAGTAGAAATTTTCATTACTATAAAAAAAAATATTTGTGATTTATTTCAGTATACACTTGTAAAGTGTTAAGGGTGGTTAAAATTGGTAAAATCTACCCAAGTTCTACAGTCATTTTAGTGGGGTTCCTACCAGCATTCTTTTAAGGTTGATATTAAAGTTGGTAAAATCTATCCAAGTTCCCATGTCATATTTTACCAGGTTCTCTATCAGAGTTTTTGTTACAGATGGTAAGTATGTAAATCTGGCTGAGTTCCCAAGATGTTTTACAACTGTCCAGGATCCAGACCATGGTGTTTGTTATGGGCACATGGATAAGTAGGTAAAATCTACCTGAGTTTCCCCAGTTATTTTACTACATTTGTTGAGTTCCCTATCTGTATCTGTGGCACAATATATGGCAAACAGTGCCACTTTCACCTTATTTCCCCCATTGTTACCATGGTACCCAGGCTTTAACAAAATTTCTGGTGTACCAATCACACAGAGATTACAATGTTACATGTACAATTCAATATATACCGACAATACAAGTTAACTAAACTATAGAATATCTCTCCAACATCATGACCAAACACTATAAAGTGTTTTGAATAAGAAAATGTTAGGTATTCTTTGCTGTTTCCAATGAGTGTTTCCTTTCTTTGGCCCAGTAGTTTTTTTGGGATATCTGCATGGTAAGGGCAAGAGTCATACAGTCACAATGGTTGGGCCAACAGGATAATCTTCTAAAGTATTGGTACCATTGCTATGGCAACTTTGTCTTGATATATCTCTGTAGTAAAATGTATGTATACATAAACATACATGACTCACTAGCTTGCAAAATAGTTTACGAAGCTTTATACATAATCAAGGTTAGTTAAAATGTTCTGCTTACCTGAAGATTTCTTTCTTGACTTCAAGTTTGGCATTTTGAAATTGATTTCTGGACCACACAGAGAGGCTGACAATTTGCTGAAATGGAAAAAATGATTGGCGGTACACTACACTTCTGGTAAAAGGGTAAGTGGGATTCAGCGTGTAAAAGTGTTGAAGTGTTAGGACTCGTGACGAGATACATGATGTGGTTTTCTTAGGGATGTCAGACTGCCACTGGTCATTCAAACACACCAAAAACACAACAAACGATTTTTCCTTTCACACTATAGTATATGGCACATTCCTATCAACTAGTACTGTATCAGACCATGGCCATGGAGTAAGGGGTGGACCATTTGATATCCTGGGGGGGGGGGGGGCTTGGAAGATTTCGGGGAAAAAAAGATGTCAAGTGGATTTGCTTGAAAAAAAAAATCTGGATATGAGTGGGTGATGGAAAAAAAAAGATGGACCACTGCTGCTAGAAACAAAAATATCTTGACAGGGAAATGATGCACAGGTTCGAGTATACTGTTCAACCTGCTTGTACCTCTCCAACCAGGACACTTGTCAAATCATGACAAACAGTTTCAAACACATGTCAGGGACCAGTCAGTTTCGTTAGCCTGTGGTACATATATATATTTGTTCTTGTCTCTGTTTCTTTCATGAATGGTTTAAATATTACTCCATGTAAGGGTTCAAACATAACTATACATAAAATTATACATATAATACATGTATTACCTAGCTACCACACTAGTTACAGAACATGCCATGTAATTTTTTGGCTGTTTCACAATCAGTGCTTCACTTATCTTGCACTTTGGGGCAAAAGTGAACTTGACTGTTTTGTAATGGTAATCTTCATACTATTACTATTACTATTGGATAGTTTATAAAAGAACTTAATCTAAATTGTTCTAGTCTCTTCAGTATGAATTTGTCAGAAGGGATGATATACTTCTTATTTCAGACACTACATGTATCAACACCACAACTCAAATTCAAGTTTCTATTGTACACTAGGTATGACCTCCTAAAGTGCTCTAACACATCAGTAACTTTACTATACATGCAATATCAATGCCCCTATACCAATGTTACAGGCCCACTTTTATAACATGGAAAAAACCTATTTAAAAAGGTTATATTTACTTTAGCTTTTCGATGCTTGGCAATATATATCTCAGAGGCTATGAATAACCTAAAAATTGCCTAAATAGAAAACAAATAACTACAGATCTGGCAGGGGGAGACCCCTTGGACTCCATCACCCCAGAGGCCACTCATTCGTTAAACCAACAATAAGGTTCACCAAAATTGGTAAAAAAAACTTGAAAAGCTTCTAGGGGAGACCCCCTAGGACCCCCCCCCCCCATAAGAGGTAGACATGTCCAAGCCTCAAATCAAAGTTCTTCCCTCCACCTCTTACTGCCAAGATGCTATGAAACTTTATTTCAAAAATGTTTCAACCATGTGTAGTTGCTTTTTACAATTGTTAGAGCTGTCTTGTAAAGCTTGCAAATTATTGTCTGAAAGTGTCTGTGAATAGCCTGAAAATTGGCTTTAAGAGTAAAAATCATCCAGAGCTTCTAGGGGGACACCCCTAGAACCTCCCTCCCCATTAAGAGGTAGACATGTTCCAGTTTCAAATCAAAGTTCTTTCCTCCACCTCTTACTGTCAAATCGGAAACTTGATTGGTGAGCTCAGACATTTAGATAGACCGGTCAGTTTCTCCAGCTTGGGGGGATGGGGGGGTGTCAGTGTTATTTTCCATTGGGCCAACAAAAAGTCACTGACCCCGTGAATAAAGTTTCATAGCATCTGACAGTAAGCTGTAGAGGGAAGAGCTTTGAGACTGGGATATGTCTACCTCTTGTGTGAGTGTGTGTGAATGGGGGGGGGGGGGTTGTAGGGGGTCTCCCCCTAGAAGCCCTGGAGGATTTTTACTTCTAAAGGCAATGTTTAGGCCATTCACAGACACTTTCAGACAATAATTTACAAACTTTACAAGACAGCTCTAACATGTAAAAAGCAACTACGTGAGGTTGAAACATTTTTGAAATAAAGTTTCATAGCATCTTGACAGTAAGAGGTGGAGGGAAGAACTATGATTTGAGACTGGAACATGTCTACCTCTTACGGGGGGGAGGGGGGTTCTAGGGGGTGTCCCCCTAGAAGCCCTGGAGGTTTTTACTTCTAAAGGCAATGTTTAGGCTATTCACAGACACTTTCAGACAATAATTTGCAAGCTTCACAAGACAGCTCTAAAGCAACTACATAAGGTTGAAACATTTTTGAAATAAAGTTTCATAGCATCTTGACAGTAAGAGGTGGAGGAAAGAACTTTGATTTGAAACTGGAACATGTCTACCTCTTATAGGGGAGGGAGGTTCTAGGGGTGTCCCCCTAGAAGCTCTGGATGATTTTTACTCTTAAAGCCAATTTTCAGGCTATTAACAGACACTTTCAGACAATAATTTGCAAGCTTTACAAGACAGCTCTAACAATTGTAAAAAGCAACTACATATGGTTGAAACATTTTTGAAATAAAGTTTCATAGCATCTTGGCAGTAAGAGGTGGAGGGAGAACTTTGATTTGAGGCTTGGACATGTCTACCTCTTATGGGGGGGGGGTCCTAGGGGGTCTCCCCTAGAAGCTTTTCAAGTTTTTTTTACCAATTTTGGTGAACCTTATTGTTGGTTTAACGAATGAGTGGCCTCTGGGGTGATGGAGTCCAAGGGGTCTCCCCCTGCCAGATCTGTAGTTATTTGTTTCTATTTAGGCAATTTTTAGGTTATTCATAGCCTCTGAGATATATATTGCCAAGCATCGAAAAGCTAAAGTAAATATAACCTTTTTAAATAGGTTTTTTCCATGTTATAAAAGTGGGCCTGTAACATTGGTATAGGGGCATTGATATTGCATGTATAGTAAAGTTACTGATGTGTTAGAGCACTTTAGGAGGTCATACCTAGTGTACAATAGAAACTTGAATTTGAGTTGTGGTGTTGATACATGTAGTGTCTGAAATAAGAAGTATATCATTCCTTCTGACAAATTCATACTGAAGAGACTAGAACAATTTAGATTAAGTTCTTTTATAAACTATCCAATAGTAATAGTAATACATGTAGTATGAAGATTACCATTACAAAACAGTCAAGTTCACTTTTGCCCCAAAGTGCAAGATAAGTGAAGCACTGATTGTGAAACAGCCAAAACATTACATGGCATGTTCTGTAACTAGTGTGGTAGCTAGGTAATACATGTATTATATGTATAATTTTATGTATAGTTATGTTTGAACCCTTACATGAAGTAATATTTAAACCATTCATGAAAGAAACAGAGACAAGAACAAATATATATATGTACCACAGGCTAACGAAACTGACTGGTCCCTGACATGTGTTTGAAACTGTTTGTCATGATTTGACAAGTGTCCTGGTTGGAGAGGTACAAGCAGGTTGAACAGTATACTCGAACCTGTGCATCATTTCCCTGTCAAGATATTTTTTTTCTAGCAGCAGTGGTCCATCTTTTTTTTTCATGACCCACTCATATCCGGATTTTTTTTTTCAAGCAAATCCACTTGGCATCTTTTTTCCCCCCGAAATCTTCCAAGCCCCCCCCCCCCAGGATATCAAATGGTCCACCCCTTAACTTGGCCGTGAAAGCTGAGAAACTAACCAATGTCTTACCTAACACCATTCAATGACAAATTATACTCGTCTCCGGTACTCGTCAAGAAGCTACCCTGCTTTCTCCATGGCTCGGAATCATATGTCCACGGTGAATGCGATATGCACTGCGGTCTGATCCCGACAGGCTGACTAACGCGAACGCTATAAATCACGTAATATGTTTTTGTGGTATCCTGGCGCTGGTATATAATTTACACGTCTCGTTCCTAATAATCCTATGACATCAAGCAATAATACAGCGCTGTACCACTGTGTAAGTATGTGAAAATGCCATGCGATGGCGCGGCTACATAACTACACTGAACTTCAGAAGTTTAGCCAGCTGAGCTTTATAAATAAAGTAATGACGTCATGGTTCGTGTCCTTATTTAGTAAAGTTCACCGTTAGGTGGCGATATATCGTACACGTATCTATTCCAAAGCTTAAAGGAAGATAAGACTCTGAGCCTGAGGGGTATCGGGTCGAAATGTCGGAAAGTTTTATTTTGGGACTAGTATTAAAGTTTCTCCGGTCGGTGTGGGGGTGGGGTGGCGGTGTCGGTGGATGTTTCCATCGGGCCGACGAAAAGTCACTGACCCCCTCTCTGTAAAACTATAAACAGGGTGGCCTCATCCCTCATTTACTTCTAAAATCTCAGACCACTATATAGTATAGTGGTCTGAATTAATATTTGACCCGAACAAAAACGAAAACTTACGAAGTAACGTAGTGGTGGCACGAATATAAAATTATTACAAACGTCGGCAATTTTTATTACATATTGTTCACAGAAATTATTACAAATTTCGGCAATGATTACAAATTTTAGCTCTATTATATGAAAACATGATTTTTATAACAAATGTCGGCATATATTATAAATCTCGGGTGTAACCCCCCCCCCCCCCCCACCCACCACCACCACCACCACCACCAAAGAAACTGACTGGTCCCTTGTAGTTTTCTTTGAAACTAATCTTTTGTTTTATCTTTGTATTTATCATAGATGGTTGTATATTATATTTGTTTGCTGTTTCTGAGGAATTTCAAATTCGTTTAGACTACAACAATGTAAGAACCTAAAATTCCAATTTTTAGAAAAAAGAGGAAAAGTAATTATATGACGTGATCTGTATTCATTAGTCAATATTAGTCATTACATCAGGTGTAGCAACGCATCATACAGAAATACACAGGTTATGAGTGATAAGTAATTTTATTGATATTGATGCTACACTCAAAATTACACACAGGAGAAGAATGTCCAAACTCCTCTCAATAATCATATTACACAGACTGTGGGAGTAAAATCAATCTGATTAAAATCTGATGTAGGGAACTGGGTGCTAGGATTTACATCTGTTTCCCACTTTTAGTGTTCTTTTTTGTTCTTTTTTCGCCAAGTGAGTGAGAACTTGATACCTATATCTGATACAATACCATAGGTGTTCTTGTACCACATCTCATACAAGTGAGTAAGAGTACCCAATCAGAATCTATCTTACAATATAACACTTGATGTTCGCAATTGACAGAAGAGAAGACACCAAACAGTAACAATAACATTGTTGTCTGGGCTCTGGACTTGAGCACTATTCAAACAGAACGTTCTGAGGTACTATACCGTATGTTTCAGAGTATTATACATTCTCATTCATTGAGTAAATTCACACAGCAGTCTCATTTTGCTTGAGAACATCTATGGTGTTGTGTCTGAGATGTAGGTACAAGAACACTCACAGAACAAAAAAAGAACAAATGACAATAAAAATAGGAGGTAAATAAAGCTGAAACTGCACCCAGTTCCCTATATCAAATTTCAATCAGATTGGGTTAAAATATAATACATCTTGCATTGAACAGTGCTTTTAAATGATTGCATTGACGTTCATCAATAGACTTTAGTTGGTGAAAACAATTCACATCTTGTAGAATAGTATGGCGAACATCTAGTATAACTAATAACACCACACTAATTCAACAGAACCTGCAGACGAAAACTGGCCACAATAACACTATATAGATCTACATTGTATGTCTAACAAAATATCAAAATGGTCTACAACTGCCGTTAACAGTTGAGGCTATTACAACACGTACTGAATGAGTTCGGCAAAAACTACATTGTACTCTTTATCAACACATTTTGCATTAATTTGCATTAATTTGCATTAATTTGCATTGAAAATATGACTCAAAAATAGAAATGCATTGTAAGAACACCACACATGAACGCTATGATTTCGGCAAAAATTCATTGTGTTTGTGTATGAAAAATGTATTGTATTCATTGCATCAACTTGACATATTAAGAAATAGATGCATAACAATAAAGTCTGGTATAAAGTATGTTTGAGGTATCTCGAGTACTATAACATTAAAAGTGATTTCAAATGACTACTAAGTCAGCATATTTATCTAATATAAAAATGGACGTTCAAATATCAAGTAAATCTAACTGTGCATGAATCACCAAAAGCAAATGATAAACAAATTAATCAGAAGAAATTTCAATCGGGATGTTTTTTTTAAGTGTTTAGTTAAAAGTAATTACTTACTTGTAATATTGTACTTTCATTAATAACAACATTGAATCACCCATGGTAAATGTATTTGTGTATCTGTACACGTAATCTGGCACAACAAATCTAATCAAATTGATTTTTGAGTCCATAGCCTAATTTCACATTAATGTAAGCACAAATTCTACCTGTTGCTTAATGTAGTAGAATAAACAAAATATTAGCTTAAAGTAGCCATATGGATGAGGATTGGGTATTTATTTTGGTTTTTAATCTATATACAATGTAACAATTTCATCATGGCTTCCTACTTAAAAACTTAACTGGAAAGCACATGCCAAGCCCTTGCCTGTACCGTAAAAGTTTGTTATTGTACGTACAAGGTAGGTAGAAGGTAGAAGCTTTATAAACATAATTGTGTAACACCTCTCATTCAAGCTTCAAGTCATGACAGTTTATATGGAGGGTGATACTTCCTGTGCACAACCTATGGATAAAATCTTCTAATTAACATATACAATCGTAATTTAACCATTTTCAGGGAATATGCAGTTGTTTTCCTGATAAAAAGTAATACTCCAGTTGCAGCTAATGGTAGTTTTCTACAGACTAACTACCTAAAAATATCCTGAAAGACTTGTAGAGTGTGTGTGGTTTCAGAAGCATATACACTATGTATTTCAATCATTAAAATTAAACCAGGAATCACTGTAATTTTGGTTAAAAGTTAAAAAAAGTTAAAGTTAAAATTTCAATTGAAACATTCCTTTTAAATTTGACAATATAATTGTTCGGTTTCTGTCAAAGACTTGGCATATGTTGCTTCACATTGATTTTTGAAAAGTATAGCAAACTATGCACAAGATGTGAAAACACTTTTGATCATAAAGGTTATGCATGAGTCAATGTCAACCCCCATCCTCCCCGCCTCGGGGCATAGTGGGAGATTTGGAAATTAGTCTTATAAAATTTGTCAAATGCCCCACCCCCTGGGGCAAGACATTCTGGAAAATTCCCACCTAAAACAAGTAAAACTCCCAATATTTCCCCCACCCCAATGGGTGGGGCATTCAAAAATTCTGAGTGACACACAACCACTCTTTTATGTCCGTGAAAATGACTAGGGAGGTCAATATAAGGCAATTGCCCCACCCCCTCGGGCATTGTTTCATGGCAAACACGGTCTAATCCCCCACATTTATCCCGTATCGCCCGAGGTGGGGTCCCTCGGGCATTACATTGACTCGTGCATTACATACATTAAACTTCATATTTTGCTATCAGATATGTACAATATGTGATATTTTTTTGGCACACGTCAAATCAAAATTTGCAAACTTCTATATAATTCTACATCTTTAAAAGAAATTACACAATTGTCAAAATCTGATCAAGTTGATGAATTACAGAGACTTGCAGACTATATTTATCACTCATTAAGAATCAGGACAGAAGCAAATAACTGAAAGAAACTCTAATTTTTGTTCATGTAATCTTGGATTTGTATTTTGAGCCAATGGCTTTTTCCTATAATAAAAGCGACTTATGAAATTGACAGCATACTACAAGACTTGCATTCATACCAAGATTGTAATATCATAGTCAATTAACTTGGTGACTTAATGTCATTGTTTGTCATGGAACATATCCTTTGGAAAAAAACTAATATTACTTACATTTGCTATAGCTACAACTGGGAAATATTTCTAAGAAAAGTTTGCATTGATTCACTTGCTAATTGATTACATTCTGTATAAAACATTCTAAGAATATTTCAGTATAATATCTTACAGAGTGACAATCTGTATTAAATTTAAAAGTAGTTATAATGAGCATACATTACGTATTATACTGAGCTCGAGCCAGTTTCAACAAAAAATATGGAATATATACCCTGGTCATTCTATGTCTACGTCATTAGCTCTGCTGTGTTCGAAATAGTCAAAACGTTCAAAATTGCCATTATTTTCCCAGATTTTTCTTTAATATTACTGGCGCTGGTATAATTATGTATTCTCCAATATTTTTATTCATTCAGCCAGAAAATACTCATGACCTAAGGGTTATTACTACTTATCTATCAACTCAAAGTGACAAGAGCCCTTAGGTCACAAGTATTTCCCTTGGCTGACAGACAAAATATATTGGGGATCAATATCTAATTATCCAACAATATTCTTCTTTTTTCAGTAGAGGAATATGAGTGACATAAAGGGCCTTGTCACTATGAGTAGATGATGAGCAATGACAGACCCCCTTAGATCATGAATATTATTCCAGCTGAATGGATGAAATCTTTCAGAAATAATATATTCATACACATATGGATTGAATGTATAATTGAATTGTGCAAAATACTGGCAATTCATATTTCATGCACAGTGGAACCAATGATGTATATGACATGTTTTTGTGACATAACAATGACCAAAAAATATATTCCATATTTTCTGTTATGTGGGAAAAAAATAATTGTGTGTTTTCGATAACAGGTAGGTCAGGATTTTTTATTTTATTTTATTTTATTTTTTAGTTGTTTTTATTTTTTTTTAAATATTGCTTCAACCCCCCAAAACAAACAAAATGTCGGTCAGAATACCCCTTCTGTGATAGTTTGATGAAATATGTACAGACATCACAGGGGAAAGAAACCAGATGTGCAAGAAGGTCAAGAAGACAGAGAATTTCTTATCTTTTTGTTTTAAATGTTTCAGAAAATTTTTAGGGTCGGTGGTTTAAACTAGGGTTGGTCTGGTTATTAGAAACATACAATTTTTTTTATTTTGCATTAGAATGTGTACCAGTTGGCTTGCATGTAAGATATAAAACATGTTTTGCATTGGGTACACACCAGAGTGTATAAATTATTATCAAGAATATTTCATATTTCCACTAAGGCCTAAACAAAATTGTTTGGTCTCGATTACCCGACCCCACTTAGTTTTTCACTGCTGACCCTAAACATTTTTTGACATATTCGAGAAACAAATAATAAAATTGCAAAAAGTGTGAAGTCTCGCAAGAATTGGTGGATGCAGAAACTGACATCAACTTAAAAAGACAATATACAACTATTCTTCCAATCTATAATAGCTGTACATCTAATGAGAAGAAACCAATAACACAGAGACCATGTGGAAAACAATGGTAAACATAACTACCTGAACTAGACACTCACGTATTTGTGATAATATATTTGTATATAGTCAATTATATACAAAATATATATAATTGTATAAAAAAATTAAAATAAAAAATCTACCTACCCCACCTATTCTAAAATTGAGCATAATTGGAACCCATAATTTTTTTAGGCCTAATCTTAATAACCCTTATTAACATTTCTTTAAACAAAGAAACTTTTGATCAATAACTGATTGCATTTTATAGTTGCAGGATATAGTTTTTGATAAAGATTCTCATCCCAAAATACTGTTTTATAGTTTTGCATTGGTCAGTAAAGCTTTCATCTCAAGTACAGTATCTACCAGTGTACTGTAGAACTTGAAGGCATCTGTCTCTGGGTTATCTCTCCATGATGTCAGTGAAAATCCAATCCTATGAAAGGAGAAAGAAATGTTGTGTGGCTTTAGTCTAGAAATGGAATAGACAAGTGTTCATTATTTATAAATTATATTTGTAGTGTAAGCTTCTCTGTGTAATTCATCTTAGACCAGACCACTGTTTGCTGGATTCCTAAACTTTAATATGAGATATAAGTATATATTGCTTTGTCAAATTGTGGAGAAAACTAAAGATTATTAGCTAAAAGGACCTTTTGGGTTAATAACTAACTTTTGATCACAAACCTAAGGTTATACAGGGTAATTTAGGTATGTACATACAAATCAATTATAAGGCATTCTTTACCATCTCCAGATTCATGAGGCACATTTACCAATAATTATTCATTCAAAATTTAAATCTATTTATAATTCAACAGTTTGCTTGATTGAATGGCAGAGTTAAATTTCCTGAAAAGATTAATTAAGTTATGCTCTACTGTACTGTACTGGATTGCATTGTGCTGTGTGTTGTATTATTTAGTATTAATGTGTTGTGTGTTGTGTTGTGCTGTACTTTGTTGTGTTATATTGTATAGTGTTGTGTTGTGTTGTGTTGTGTTGTGCTGTGCTGTGTTGTGTTGTGTTGTGTTGTGTTGTGTTGTGTTGTGTTGTGTTGTGTTGTGTTGTGCTGTGCTGTGTTGTGTTGTGTTGTGTTGTGTTGTGCTGTGTTGTGTTGTGTTGTGTTGTGTTGTGTTGTGTTGTACTGTGCTATGCTATGCTGTGCTGTGCAGTGTTGTATCATATCACTTTGACTGTTAAGTTCATGTATAGTTTCCCCTTGTAGTTGGCGCTACATGATGAATTGACCTACCGTTTTTCTTCCACAGTGTATGCTATACCATATCCATTGGGTAGCATAGGTGCAAAGCAACCAATACTTTGAGAAAAACCAACTAAACTGGTGGAAAGAACAAAGTTTCCATTTCCACCACTGTAACAAATTCAAAAGATTGTTATGAAAATTATGAATAAATTATCACAAGAAACAACAGGTAAAATGAGTCCCACACAACAATGTAAGAATGAAGTTATTGAAATATAAACTTGAAAATTGCCCTACTTCCATGAACCTTGACCTTCTTCCATGAACAACATTTACATTCTGCTATGAAACAATAAACTGAGACAGCAAACTTGACTTTTTTATTTCCATTTCAAAAATTGCACTTGTTGTTTTTCCATAAAGAATGAAGACAAGATTCCTAACACATTCAATCTACATGAAACCTTGTCATGTGAAATGAATTAATTCAAATTTACCATTCTCACCTTTTAGTCCATGCCTGATATGCCTGGGTCATACGAAATGAATTACAGTACTTCAAATTGATCATTCTCACCTTTTAGTCCATGCCTGATCTGTGAATATTTCTGGCATGGGATGTCCACTAGATACAGCCAATATCTGTAGTCCTAGTAGATGTCTATCACAACCTTGACCTTGTATGGCTTCAAACATTAACTGGTTATGTTTATCCACTGAGTTATGGAATAATTCTAATTTCCTTGCACTCTATTGAATAAAAAAAAGATTAGATTCATTAAAAAAACTATAAGAAATCAACTCAGTGTTATAATTATAAGTAAAGGATAAACGACAAGGTACGTGAACATCAAGTTGTATATCCTACTAATACTACAGCTCCTTTTTGACTTGATGATTTTCAAGATACAACTATATATCCCCATCTCTTTATTTTCACATATACACCCACATTCACATTCAAACCAGGTCACATTAATCAATTGTCAGGGGCAACGTGGTATTACTATCCTCATCCCCTACACAAAACTTAATAAACCAATGAATACCTAGAGAATCATGTCAATCCATCAAGTTTGTAATACCTGTATGACAGAACACCATGACATGCGAGTGTGAGTGTGGCAGTACTTGGGGTATTTGCACAAGTTCTTCCAGGGCTTTCTGCAGCAGTATTTTTACAAGCATAGAGAGCAAAAGTGTAGCAGAAATCACTACAAGCATGAGTGCAAATATCCCTGAGATCCCACACTGGAACTCATGCAGCATGGGGTTCTGTTATTATTACATATCTTTATACAAAAAAAAAAGTCCATAAACATGACACTGCATCCACGCACTTTTGTATAGAATGAACAATTGCATCCTCATTTGCATATTTGCATGCAGGTATGCAATAATGTTTCCAGTATTGTTGTTCTGCATAACTCAGAGTGTAACTACATAATCTAGTTCAATTAGGAATTGTTGAACTAGATCTTTGTGACAAAGTGGTTAAAACTAAGGCCTAGGTGTTGTGAAGCCATAGCTTCAAATACCACCAACTCACACTCACGGTGACTTCTACACACTACTGGTAGGCTGTAACTACTCAGCTATGTCTCACTCATAAAATAGGTGTAAGTTGGGGTAACTATGTCACTCCAACAGTCCTCCGAGAGTCACAGGTTTCACACTGACCCACATCATCCATAAGACATCTAGTGTTTACTGTATAAACCATACAGAAAACACATAAACTTTTAATACTTACTGTGGTTTTTGCATCTACCATTGCCTTGCACCATTCTAAGGACTCCATAGTACATGACCTCACAGTATCTGTTCTGCCATGGTAAAACTGACGAGTGGAGGCAGATTCATAGGTTGGTACAGGTCTAAAGAAAACAAATATCAAGCACTTCACCAAAATCTTTGCAAAATCAAAATTATGACATCATGATGTTGTAGTTACATTCATACTTATATCAAGTTTTAAGATTTAATCTTAAAGTTAAGAGACTCAATTCTGAAAGAGGAAATAGAACGGACAGCTGCCATAACTCGTTTTTTTGATGGATTTTGATGAGACCACTAAACCCAACTTTCAGACCAAATCTGTGTTTACCAGCCCAATCTATAAATGTCCATAGTTTACTTTAAAATAAGGATACATCTTAATAACAGAATTATCACTTGTTTGTTTATTTCTGTACGAGGAAATTTGAACTGGTAAATATATCACATTCCATCATGTGAATTGAAACAATGTTCTACATGAGCTGTATGAGACTGTCCACATTTCAGTGTTATACCTCTTCTTCAAATTTACTACCAAGTGAAAGATGCTTGACTAGAAGTATACATTTACATAGAGATGATTACTAGCAGATGATATTGTGAGAAATGTCTCTTATTCCTAACACAAGAATTTCACAAACATTTTGATAATTATCTACTAGTGTCAGAACTCTTGGTGAAGTTTTTATTCCATTATTATCAAATTTTTCAACAACAAAAAAATCAAACCAAAATGGCCAAAATTGTCACCAAAAATCAAAATAAAAAGAACTTTTATTTTATTTCTTATGTAAGAGTAGCTTTACAGGAGTGCAACACAACAAAGCTGGAAGTACTTTGTAGTTGTCTGAAATTAATAATTCTATGAAGCACTTCTCAGACAAGGAAGTGTGTAGCTTTGGTATATATGGCACCCTCATGTTGGGTTTTTATGTATGTGTGCATTTTTAGACTTGTTTCTGTCTATACGTTACTACATAGCCACCTGTTGATACTTTGGCTGTCTCATGAATACACAACTTTAAAGTTGATTTGTGGCAATCCACACTCGTCTTCATCACAAGTCGCCCAATCATCAGTGATATGGCCTTGCTATGAATCAACTTTAGAGCTTGATACTATTTGAGACAGTCAAAGTATCAACAGGCGGTTCCTAAGTCTGTGTAGCTTACATAATGCTAAGTAAAGAAATGGACAATTTTATAAGAAAATATCCTAACTGATTGTGTAATGCTGCTACAATTTCTAACTTACGTACCTTCCGTGCACTTTGTAGTTCGTTAACTGTATCACTTGTTGAAGGAAGGTATCTGGATGGACATTGAAAGAACGCATGATGTTCTTTCCAAAGTATGTGAAGTGTTTGAAAAAAACCTGCAGCTCCTTGGCCTGAAAGAAGAAACAAATACCACATATTTCACTTTGACAGGCCAAAATCATGCAATTACATCCTAAAGACATGGCCAATGCATGCAATGTAGATTTATTTGAACCATTTTGATGAACAGCGCCCTCTTCTTCTAGCTTGTCTTTGACTCGTCTTTTTCAGGTAAATTGTTTTTATTTATTCAGTACAGTTGTGAGTTGTAAATTATGTATCCTTTGAAGATTAATAAATATATAAAACTATAAATGGCAATGAAATGTTTTTGATATATACTGCCCTCTAGTGACATTGTTTGACAATGGGATGATCAATTTCAACATGAATTTGTCTATGCCTATGTTATCTCTATTAATGCAGATTCTAATATGTACCTTTAAAACAGAATTTTGCAAATTCTTGAGAGAAAACCCCAGAAAACTGAGAAATGTTATTTTCCAATTTTCCCTAAAAGGCACACTGAAATGCAAAACTAGTCAGAAATTCAAGTTGTTTAGTACCCAACTGTTACAGATAAAGTGAAATAAAGACACCTAAGTTGTCACACTGCAAATATGTAACCTGTATGAAAGTGCTTATTACCATCAAAATCTGTCAAATTGCCAAAATAAATAAATCATAACCAAAGGAATATACAAAATACCAAATTTTTATAAAGTTATTAAATGCTGGATAAAACACTAGACATTTTACTGTGTGGTGTTTTAAAAAATGAACATTTCCTTGATTAGATAAATTATGTGTACTAACCCTGTCCAAATAATGATCAGCTGCCTCCTTGATGTCTCTCTGTATTTTTTCATTTACTGTGAACTTCAGTTCTTCCGGCATAGGTACATTTCTCCTCAGTGGCTTGTCAGACTACATCAAAGCATGTGAAGGAAAATAGACTTAATAAGTCAAAAATAGCTACAAGCATATCAAATCTGACATTTATCAACTCACAAATGTTTTCAGCAAGTCTTTATATAAACAGTCCTCAACACTTTTGTCAGGTTTTGGTTGAAACTGTGGCTATGTCTCAAACAAGGCTGTCCATGGATGGATGGATGGATGGATGGATGCAAAGACACATGCACAGACAGACAATGGTCATTCTGATACATAACTCCTCTATAGTCTGTGTCCAATGGTGCTAACATATTAAGACTTAATTTGCACCTACAATTTATTTTTCTTAATGTTTCATTTTTCTTACCTTCCATCTGCCTCCAATCTCCTTCAGTATTTTATGTATATGATAGAGTTTAACTATGCCAGATATTGCATCAGCTGGGGTATGCTGGGAATGATGACAGACAATAACATTAGTAAGTGCTAGTAAAACAAAAACATTATCAATTCCTTTATCATTTGACTAAACAATGACAGTTGATAATACCTTTACAGAGTACATTTATGTTCTAAGTTATGTCTCAGTCTACAACATTCCCATTCAATGTAACTGACATAATCATTTACCCAAAATAGCAAGGTAAGAGAATCATGGGCTATTGACCTGATGAATACCTGTGTACCCAAAGCAACATTTGGTTTGCTAACAAATTGTGATCATTAAAATTGCAAAAAATCAAATACTGTATTGTGAATTATCACAAATAAAATCTTTGTAAAATATATGCTTCTAACTATAAACAAAAATAGCATTAACTAGATAGACTACATATTGGGTTGTACAGACATACATAATAATAG
The DNA here is from genome assembly GCF_964340395.1 of Glandiceps talaboti. Taxonomy (NCBI): domain Eukaryota; kingdom Metazoa; phylum Hemichordata; class Enteropneusta; family Spengelidae; genus Glandiceps; species Glandiceps talaboti. Next base: position 11,770,727 of record NC_135552.1, read on the forward strand.
TTTTAATAAAGTGCAAACTAATATTTCACTAAAGTAATTATACATTATAAAATAATATAGTATGTATTAATCTCAATGAAAATTTGATGGTCTCAGCAAAACCTAACTCGAAAGGTTACCAAATTCTTACTAGTGTTCACCCTGTGAACAGATCATCATCGGGCCAGCAAACATATATGTGAATAGTTGGCTATCATGTATTGTATGTGGGTGGATCTGCGTGTGAATTTTGTTGTATGTTGTGCCATTGTTTACGGCACGCAAAACAACTCAAGATGGCACCCTGTCATATTGTTCTTTTAGAGGAGTAAAAGAGTTTTGGTGGAATTCTTCAACTTGTGATAAAAGCATGACACTTGGCCTGATAGTTCCTTATGGACTATACTTTCAATCCATCTAAATGAACATTTGAAAATTCAAGATGGCTGCCATTTTCCAAGATGGCTGCAACAATCTTGTATTTCACATATAATTTAACAGGGGTTATCTGATTTTGGTGAACTTGGTGTCAAAATTTTCAAATCTTTTATTTGGGATACTTGATACATGAGGAACCATAAACTGTATTGACTTACATCTGTGGTACTGCCAATAGTTCCATTGGAGTAGATTACAATAGTGGATTTATCAAACCAACGATTGTAAACATCAGGACCACTCATTGTTAAACCACCGATCTAGAAGTGAAAATATTTCAAACGAATTTTGTAAATCTAAAGTCAGGATAGAATATGAAGAGAGATTAGTCAATCATTAAAAGTTGCTACAAATAAGCCCCCCCCCCCCCAAAAAAAAAAAAAAAAAAAAAAATAAGAAAGAAAAAAAAATGAAGAAGACACAAACACATCCTGAAACTTTTCTGACTCAAAGCATCTACAGGAAGTCTTCAAAACCTCTTTTGTCAATATTTATCAAATCACTGAATGAAATTTAAGTAATTTCTTGCAAATTGCTGAGATATTTTATGGAATAGAAATAAGTCTAAATTTTGTTTTACAGGTAAGACAGAGCAATGGAAGTAAGCATGAGTGTAAGTTTTAAACTGAATGGCAGCTATAATGTTTGTTATGGAAAATCAAAATGTACTGCATAATTAAAAAAAATAGTAATACATAGAGGTTCCATTCAAGTCTCTCCTTAACTTGTTTGGGTGAGAGATCATGCCTTGGTTTATAGCGTTTAATGTACCAAGGCAAATCTGTCATAGCTGAGGATGGAGTTTGGAGCACTTAGGGTAGGATGCTTATGTAAACCAGGGATGATGACATTCCAAGTGAAGCAAATTTATAACATGTTTCAGTTTTTCAACATAGTTTGGATAAATGTCACCAAAACTTACCTGCTCTCCTGTTGTGGGTGAGTTATCAACATCCATCACCATGCATATAATACAAGTTTCAATAACATGTAACCGTGTCTCATTATCTGGATCAAGTTCAATCAGACGTTGTCTTGTCTAGAAAAAGATCATGTATGGAAGGACATTTAATTGTCTATATTTGGTTGATTTAATTACAAAGTACTTAGTAAATTTCACTGATTTACTATTGATTGGGTGATTCATAGTATGATTCCTATCAATATGCCATATTCAAATTACCCACCTTGCAGCCATTTTTGATAAGAAGGGAAATGTCAGAGGGTGGCCTGCATGAGGCAAAGTGAGGACTGAATCATATGGCATGCATGCATTGCATGAAGCAGTCAATAAAATGTGGCTAAAACAACTCCATGGTTTCCTAAAGTGTTGTCAATGGAAATCAAAGTTGGTAGAATGTGACTGGTTGAGAATGCAATCAACTTTTCTCATGAAACACAGAGAAATGGTGATTCTTTAAAGGAGGCTATTGTATACCCTACAACTATTCATTATCAGTATCATGGCTCAAACTTCTGTCCAATAGCTGCTTCCAAACAGCAACCCTAGAGGTCAAACTACACAATCTTTTGTCTTTTTTGCAACTGAAACATGGCATATTCTAATAGTAATACATTCATATTTCCTTGAGAAAAACAATGGAGGTCCAAAACAATTTCTGTACTCAATCACAACAGCAAATTAATTATTCATAAATCTAACATGATATAATTCAGACACATAATGCCAATAAAACAAACAACAACAACAACAACAACAACAACAACAACAACAACAACAACAATTTACACCTACCTCTGCCCAGGAAGTTCTATCCCAAGCAGTCAGTGCCCCAATGCCAGGCCCAGCTGTAACTCTACTATCACACTTAGATTTGATATAAATTAACTGCCTGAAAAAATAATAAAAATGTCACACATTTTAACCTAGAGTTTATAATTTTTGATATTCCATAATGTTAAAATACAATAGGTCTTGGCAACCAATATTCCTGATAATCAAAGTTCTTCAATTTTTCCACTGAAACTTTGCCAGATAAAAATGTATTGCTGGAAAACATAGCAAATGACACTCAACATGTCTACGGTTGATAGTTTAAAAATGTCAAAATGTTTGCATTGCAAGATGAAATAGATTAATATAAAGTTTATCATAACGTGTAATAAACATTTAAAAAATATACTATATTATATACTAATATTATATTTAATATTATATATTCATTACTTGAGAAGTTCTGGTGGTGGAATTGGTTCGCCATCCTCATCAATAACATCTACACTGAATATATAACCATTTCTGAAGACAGCGATGTGATTAGGACTTGGCCCCTCTGATTCTGTAAAAGCACACAATGAAATCAGTGATAAAATGTGAGTATGTATGTAGTATCCACTATACATTTGAGTTAGCACTCATCTAGGAATACACCGGGATTGACAATCTCTCTGCATTGACCCAAAATAACATCTTGATGTTCCAGATTCACTGAAAATTTATTGTGAAATATCAAAAGTGAACAACATTTCCGTTTTCAAAGATAGTTTTGTCAATGTGGTACGGTTCACCAACTGTAGTGCCTGTATTTATGTGCCTTCAAAATGAACATGGCAAGGATTTTTTGTGAAGTGCTACCAGGAAACTCACATTTATTAACACTAGTATCTGGATTCTTAAAATAATTATCCTTTCTTATCTAATCCAAGTAAATTGTCCTGTGTGCATATATCACAAAATCAAATAAATCTGATTATATTACTAATTACAGTGTTAATGAAAAACACTCATGCAAAGCTCAGAGTTGATCGAACAAATTAAAACACAACTTTTTCATAAATTCAATATTGTGTACAATTTGACATGTCTTTGGAGAAATGATGCAGACCTAGAGAACAAGATGGAAAGATTTGGAATAATGGCTCATAGGTCTCAATGTTTTGGCAGTAAATATATCCATGCAGACACAGTTTACTATCAACCTGTGAGAGATCTCTACCAGTTCTCCTTACCTGGCCTACAGGCTCTGACTATAGTGTCTGACGTTATACCAGGAACCCTACACACATTCAAGATACTGTAATATTGTGCCATGCACATTGGTTTATTACCCAGTGCCTTAGCCTTGTCTATCGGCAATTCTTCCCTGAAAGAGTAAATAGGAAACTTGATGTTTAACTGAAATCTGGTGTTAGTGATGTGTATGGATCATCTTGCAATCATCGATCGTCTCCATCTCTTTATCATTTCTGTGAAATCAATTAAACTACAAGTGTGACACTAAATGACCTCTTCATCTGATTACATTTTGACATTGGGGTTATATGATAGTCTGTAAGATATACTGTGTAGGGCACCCTCACACATCAGCCAACGGAAGTCCTTGGAAAGAACACACCACTGAGGGCGGTATGACAAGATAAATGCGACAGTCTATTGCTAGCTATTGCTTACAAATACTTACCTTCTGAACATGAGAGCTATTTTGGCATAACACCAGAATAGTATAGACATTCTTTCCAACTGAGAGCCATACTTAGGAGGCCAGACATCTTCATGGTAGGGATGTGGACCAGCATAATTTATATCAAGAGCTATGGAGTTTCTTGACGACAAGTAAGCTAACTGCTCCCACCAGTCTTCAAGCTTGAAAAGCAAACATAATAATGGTTAAAATGAAAAGTAGTTATGTTCTCTTCTGTTCTGTTTTGTTGTTTTCTATTCTATTCTACTCTATTCTAAAGTTGGATTCTATTCTATTCTATAGTTCTATTCTGTTCTGTTTGATTTGATTTGATTTGTTTTGATTTGATTCAATTCTATTCTATTCTATTCTATTCTATTCTATTCTATTCTATTCTATTCTATTCTGTTCTATTCTATTTTCAGGTACACCACAATTTCTAACTGTTCTTACAACTACTAACACTATATACATCTACCAATGACTACAGAGTACAATTCAACTATATCAATGATATCTTCTTGGGAGTCCCACAACTTTGGTTGGAAAATAGCCTGTTATACAAAAATAGTCTATATACAGTGTATAGACGTCTGTAGAATTCTATAAACTTCTATAGAAATTTGATTGAAACTGGTATTCCTCAAAATTTAATAGACAATTTTCTAAAGAAGCTTATAGAATTTGTCTAGAATTTCAAATGTAAGGAAATTTTACAGAATTCATATTGTATGGATATTCATGGACAAATTTCTAGCAAATTTTGTACAATTTCTCCAGACTTCCATGAGAGTTTAAGATTCTGTACATTTATGAAATGCATATATCCTATGATATAAGAACAGGAGTTAAATAATTAAAATTTAATTTATAACAGAAAACTTCTAAAATGCAGTGTTTGAAAGTTGTACAGCCACAGTAAGTGTAAGAAAATGAGTTCAAGGAGAACACATCGAGTCTTGTGAGTAATTAACACAAAATGTAAGTCAATGTACATGGAATTCTCGGTACCTGCAATGGCATTTTACCTCATGCTAGAGGGTCAAAATAGAACAAGAAGCCTGACTTATTCTCACGTGCACCTATAGTAATGCTTGTGAAGCACATGGCGTGGAAGTTATGGGGTTGAACAAGAAATTGAAAGCTTGTTATTTTTATGACATTGCACCTAATCAGTGATATTCTATTTCAGGTACTGAGCATTTGATGGCCATTTATGTAAAACTGCAGAAATTATGTTTATAGTTACAATTTGAATCTACTATAACACTCTCCTACTAATAAGTCAACACTTTCAAAAGACTAACCCAGTTTCTGTGCTGCTTGGCTCGTTCTTTCAGCTCAATCTGAAGATCTTTCCCAAGTCCATCTTCAAAATCCTTCACTACTTTCTCTGTGTATTTGAACTCTTCTTCATTCACAAAGGGTTTGACTAGAATTTGATAAAGAGGTTGATTTGAATTATCTAATTTAAGACTTACTTTGTCTTACTTTACACAGAATTATATACATACGCATGCACACACACACGCACACATACACACATACACATACATACATGCGTACACACATGCACACACACACATATATACATACATACATACATACATGCATGCATGCATAGTATTACATACATACATACATACATACACACACGCATGCATGCATGCATGCACACACGCATGTATGCACGCATGCACACACACATGCATGCACACACACACACACACACACACACACACACACACACACATTCTCACTACATGAATCTCTATCAGACAAGTTTTACATAGATATACATGTAGCTATAAAATAAATATTATGCCCTAAGTTAACAAATTATTGGGCCAGGTACTATGATACATATTTATAAACATACTTATTGCAAACCAAACAAATGATTGACTATGTTATCAATGTTTAAACTGTACAAGTACCACAACACCTATACAGTGAGTATAAAACATACATTAAATGACAGCACAGAGTGGTAGTAACACTTAACTTTTGGACTTATGGTCCATAGATCTGTCAATACTATCAATACAGTTACATGGCCAATCATGTTGACACAAGGAGGTACGCCTGTTTTATCACAGCATAAACAAATATAAAATACTCTAAAAATAGTTACTAAAAGCAACAACTTTGACAAATTTTAAACTAAACTTTGATAACTATCTTTGTTCTCTATCACAGTTGGTATGTAGACTTGGAAGAAATCCAGCTATTCTCTGAACTAAAAAAAAAGGCTTGGAGGTGTAAAAATGGTTTGTCCATTCATTAAATGAACCACTGGTATTTCGATCACCATTGAACAATTACAAGTGTCCATTAAGATGAAACTATCACAGTTACACATAATGTATATGGCATTTCTTAACCCTATCCTACACATGATGTATATGGCATTTCTTAACCCTATCCTACACATGATGTATATGGCATTTCTTAACCCTATCCTACACATGATGTATATGGTATTTCTTAACCCTATCCTACACATGATGTATATGGCATTTCTTAACCCTATCCTACACATGATGTATATGGCATTTCTTAACCCTATCCTACACATGATGTATATGGCATTTCTTAACCCTATCCTACACATAATGCATGTGGCATTTTTGAACCTTATCCTACACATAATGTATATGCACATAATGTATATGCACATAATGTATATGGCATTTCTTAACCCTATCCTACACATGATGTATATGGCATTTCTTAACCCTATCCCACACATGATGTATATGGCATTTCTTAACCCTATCCCATACACATAATGTATTTGGCATTTTTTTAACCCTATCCTACACATGATGTATATGGCATTTCTTAACCCTATCCCATACACATAATGTATATGGCATTTCTTAACCCTATCCTACACATAATGTATATGGCATTTCTTAACCCTATCCTACACATAATGTATATGGCATTTTTTAACCCTATCCCACACATGATGTATATGGCATTTTTAACCATATCCCATACACATAATGTATATGGCATTTCTTAACCCTATCCTACACATGATATATGGCATTTTTTAACCCTATATACTACACATGATGTATATGGCATTTCTTAACCCTATCCTACACATGATGTATATGGCATTTTTTTAACCCTATTCCATACACATTATGCATATGGCATTTCTTATGAAAGATAAGTTTGATCTCCAACACTGTCTCAAGACGGAAATCTCAGACATCATATCCAAAAGTCATTCAAAGTTGATGATGCTATAGTTGTGAATTGTGGCTATCAATTAAATGTTAAACTGAACTTTTGAACTCTGAATCCCACCAGGCCTGCCATCAATTAGACGGACACATTCAACAGGTGAAGTAGAGATGTGCAACTGACACATCTAATCTCAGTGATCTGTAACTGACGTGTCTGTATCTCAGATATGCACGTGTCTGATCTCACATCAAACATGCATTCCTTGATAAGAACACAGATAACTAACAAATCTATACTTCTCTGTGATAAGAACTATCTAGTCTAGTAAAGGTGATTGTAAGTACAAGGGTTGTATCCTAAATCTGTCAAGTTGTCCTGAAGGCAGATTGAAGTGAATGATATATGAGTTGACAGAACAGTAGTTTAATTGATTTCAGTTACAGAGATTTTTTTTATAAAAATACAAATCACAAACAAATTTGCAGACATGTATACTACATATTAATATTAACAAAAGGGGTCACAGACCTATGTATTGGACCATATAACTTTGTTTACAATAGTTGTTAAATTAGAGGCTCATTTACACGATTAGAGGATCTCAATATGGGATTAGAGTGACACCCCCTGGTCACAGATATGTGATAATACAATACACTCTAGTGTGTGTGTTTTTTTTATCTAGCTATGCCAGTAACACAAAGCAGTAATTTTTAACATTTTTACCTCAGATTGATGAAATATAGGTTCATGTCAAACAGATGAATAAATAGGACCTTCCTTGTAGAATTACCTGATTCCAAATATTTGTCTAATGTCTTGCTAAGAGGAGGGACTGGTAGTGACGGTAGATCAGCCTGGTATTGGCATGTCTTCTCCTGTACAACTGGCATTGTATCCATGGTTTCACCTGTACGTTCTGACATATGAAGACAATTCAAAATCATCACTGTGTACTCTATCAATTAAAAGTTCTAGTTAAAATGTAACTGGAAAATACAATTTTAATACTTTTTCTATTTTTGATTTATCATATGTTGTTAAACTTCCTTGTAACCAATACTATAAGGGTCTCTCTGAGTTGCTGAGCTGGGTATAGTTGTGGAATAAAGTTCAATAACTGAAAGCATCCAACAAATTTGTACTTTGTTGACAGACAACATATGGTATTGTACATGCCGTATATGTACACACAAACATCAAGCTTGTATATAATACTTTTTTTTATTTCCACAAATTTAAACAAATTATACAACTGGAACTATAAAAAATTGAGTGAACAACAAAAATACATTTGTAAATGAGCAGATGTGGAAATGAGGACACACTATACAGTGCCATCAAATGATTACTAGGCAGGGTTTGCTAATTTGGAAGACTTACACTCATTTCCAGTGAGCTTGGTGTCTTTTTCAATATTAAGATATAGTGTTTGCGGTGACACAAAATCATGTGTATTATACGCAATGGAAATTAATTTCATGCATATTTGATCATATGATCCGTATCCTGTATGCAACCAATTTTGTTACATTTGAGATACATTACAGCTGCTCAGAAGCTTGAAAAAAATGTAAAGTTTAATAATGAAGTCATTAAACGTGTTATTTCTACTATCATGTTTTGTACCTGTTCTGCTTGTTAATGGACAAAAGATGAAATTCGTTTGCACAGTCTTTTTAAAAAAAACAGCAAATAGGCAACATGAATTTGAATCCTCTAGGTATTTCAGTGGTAATTAAACCAAACCAAAATTATACTCACAAATTGGAAAACCAAGAGAATTATATTAATACCAGATTTTCTTTGTTCTGCTTTTTGGGTTCAAAAAATTCATTTTTTAATTGCAATGTTTGAAGTTTTCCTTTGTGATTTGACAGGTTATAATTCATCATGTTTTGAACAATTAAATTATAAATTATGAAAATAAGTCAGTAATAAAAACTGAACACTGTATTTATTGTGTAAAATTTGTGATATTTCATGAAAGCATGTTTGAATGTAGTAAAGTTATAGAAAAAACAATTAAACAAGACAACATTGGAATCTGCAATATTTTACACTTCAAATCCTTAAAAAAGAAGAAGAAGAAATTATCAACTTTTTCTGAATGTCAGGAATAATTTAAATTGGATTATTGTTCTCCCAAATCTAACATACAATAAAAAGCAGGTTAGCTGATAGCAATATCTACTTCCATAGCAACTGTCCTTAGCAACCGCCATACCGTTCTATGGTTGAATGTGTAGTAATAACACTAGCCTATATTAATATCATTACTGTAATTCCTATTGTGTAACAGACAGTTAGTGATTATCTACATCCAAACCTTGAAAAGAAATATGGAAAACATGTCCAGCATGCTATGAAAAAAACAATCTGTATCAGTGGACAGGGGTGAACAAATCCACTGGTCCTGGGTCCGGGACTAGCAATTTTTTTGGGCGGACCACACAAATTTTACCTTGTCTGGTCCATCGAACCAGTACCTTACTGTTAATAACTATGTCCATCTGAATGTACAGATTCATAAGTAAGATTTTAATGTTTCACATTAGCAGGACCTGGGACCACTAATTCTTTCAGCAGGACTTCTGGATTTTTTAAGGTAATGGTCTGGGAACCACCAGTTCACAAAATGATTTGTTCACCCCTGATGGATATATATCATACCTGACATATCCTAAGAGTGACACCAGTATGTTACTAAGGTAATGGAACCCTAGTATATTAGTTGGGGAAAACTTGGTAAAAGTTAATGTAGGAAGGTTTTTATATACTTACATATACAATAAACTTGGTTAGTGGGGAAGCATATATCTTAGTGGATTTAAACTACTAATTTATATCACTGAGATAAAATAAAACAATGTTATGTTACTTTGACAAAGAGTAAAGTCCAAAATTAATTACATTTAAGATTTGTTTCCTTTAGAAATTCAAGCTCAATAAGATACATAATTATACACAGCATACTTACCAACACTTAAATCTTTGATGGGTGCTTGGTTGAGATAGTTGTTAGATACCTCAATGACTGAAATCAGATAAAAAAACAAGAGGAATGAAAGACAAGGTTGTTGGTTACAAAATACTGTATTACAGACTGTGTGTCAACCATGTAGTGACCTTGTCCTCAGTAGCACACACACAATGTAGTGCAGTGTTGGTTGGTGACTATAAAGAACATATCTGATAAACAGAATACCAGGTGATTTAAGTCAAACCAAGTGTTCTGTATATGACCTTTACACTACTTATTTAAATTACACACCTGTCTATATATTTCATTTACTGGAGACTATCAAGTTGTAAAATTGAAATATTTCTTTTTTAGTACCTTTGAGGAGGTCTACAGTATGATGGGGTGTGACATGTGAATGCAATACTACTATAAATTGATTGTCACTGTACAACTTATCATAAAAGTATCATGGCCTGGGATGAATATATGATAAACCGCTGATGAAGATTAATTTACTCCAGCCAGGGGGTGTGCTGTATACATGGAAATATACCAAAAAAAGGGTGAGGAGGTCGATCTTTTCAGTAAAAACTTGAGATCAGGATTGCTGTCGAATAATTGGTTCACAAACGGTCTCTTATCTCACACGAAGTACAAAAAAAATGAGTAAAAAATTAAAAATATATAAACGAATTTTTGAAATGGAGTATTTTAACATATTTATGATTGTGGTCTGTATTTAAAACTGATTGTAATTTCCATCATTTAATCGCCATATCGGACACACAGCGTACCGTGAATAATGGAAAGTTTACCTTGAGGCTTGATGATATATCGTAGGATGTTGACTCTCACTGATCCCTGGCTACCTGATACCTCAGAGTCACAGGCCACTATTAAACTTAGTAGTCAGAGAGGTAATGCCTACCTGCGACGTTAATAACTAAATTGTCTACATATGCTCGCAAAATATCTCGTGGAATCTAAAACCAGACTTCACAGGAAGAATCCTGTCTTAGTTAATAGTTTCCCCCGTTAATATCACCATGATCACGTTCAAGCAGAGCTCCGTTCATGACCGACGATCGACCCGACCTACTTCTGATTACGTAGCATAGCAAATGACCCAGTTTGTCAACATTTCATGTTTGGCATGTGGTGGCGCTGTCTAAATCCCCGTGGAAGCATGCAATCTCCAACAACAAATATTATATGGATATTATCGCTTCGCGTCCTTGAGATTGAGCACATACTGCAGTAACCGAGTTCCTTTCTTGACAAATATGATGTCCTACTAGATTACATGGGTCAATAGGTCAGTATGAAATACATCGAAGACGATTTGAATACGATTTGTATTATTAAATTGCCCATCTCAGCAATGTACAGGGATAGACCATGGATGTATTAGTGAGATTTATCATCAGTGGGGAGTTTTACCATGAGGGGAGATTTTTTACGGTAATACATTTCAACGAGACGGAGACACAAAAAAGCACTTGGAAATCATGTACATGATGTACGTGTCCACACGGTGCAGTGGTGGTAGTGTTAATGTTGGAGGCGGAGGTCATACTGCCAGACTGGTACTCTACTGCAGCAGTCTATTTTTAAAACACATATCTGAGACATACCTTGAATATTGATGTCAGATAGGGCCTGGTACATGTCAAAGTACGTATAGTGTGTTCACATCCATTTCATACATTGTTTATAGATATAGATTGTATGAATGGTAATTTAACATGAAAAAAGTTGAGTCTGTCTTTTCATGGATGTATTAGGAGATCTGTGAGAGACCAATATGTTGACCTTTTATCGGTAATACTATAATAATAGTATTAGTTACTGAAGTGTGTGGAGACTCTTGAGTTAATAAGACAATTCCCTTGCTTCTCCAATTAAGGAACTAGCAGAATTTATAGAGGGGGGCCTGAAGAGAAAGTTGGGGGATGAAAAAAAATGGGGGTGTCAGTGAAAATTCCGTTGGTCTGAAAGGGGGCCATGACATGATTTGAACCAAATTAAACCTCAGGAGTGGCTGTTCTTCGCCACAAACATGTCTTAAAAAATAACCCTATATTTCATTTTGAGGTCAGTGACTGCTTGAGAATGTGTTTGTGTATACCTACACAATTCTTGTATTGATTAATATAAGGGGGTGACAAGACAATTCTTGAGGGCAAGAAGGGGGAGTTATGGAAATCTTTTGGCCAAAATATTCAGGTCCCCCCTGCAAATTCTGCCTGTTCCCTTAGAAATACAACAAAAACTAACAGCTATTTGGGAAAAAATCATTTATGACCTATCCTCCAGAGCATTCTGAATATAGAGGGAACTCTACATCATTGTGAAAACAGACAAAAATCATGCTAATTGTTTTATTGATTCATTCACTCAGTGTTGTCATACTTGTCAATGAAAGCAGAGATGACTGAACCACTAACTAGTCATGCTAAGTTTTGTGATACTTACAGCATTAATGTTTATTTATAGATTATTGGTATAGTCCAATTAAGCTGCCCATAACTTTTTGAAATAATGATCATATTTCTGTGTTATGTTGCCATGACAGCTAGCTCCTTCGAGTGTGACCCCCCCCCCCCCCTGCAATTGGACATTCCTCAAGGACCAGTACAACACTACTAAACTCCTTATCATTGGAATAGTTATCAGGCATTGTAAGTTCAAAGGTCAGTGGACATTGGTCTGGAGTGCATAATACTGGTTGGTTTTGTGATACAAAAGTGTAACCTTCACTGAACAAACAACTACAGTTCTAAAGCTCTATCTAGTACTTCTCATTGGGTCTATTCAACATTGATGAGTGACAACAACTCACAGAATTGAACAAGGTAATTTTAATATATATATATATATACCACATTTTTAGGATTTTGGTTCTGCCTTTACATTGTAATTCCAATGAGTGACCTTGCTGTAATATCATTGCTACTGAGGTCATACATGCTGAGAGGGACTGTGTCATGGTCAAAACTTTAGCAAATATTCATTGGAAACTGTAAATTCTGATGGTTTCTTTAAAATTTCAGTAAATTTTATAGTCTGGAGTCAAGTCATATGTGGAGATTTGGTTATTGCCTCTTCCCACGACAATGAAGAGGCAATAAACAATGCGGCCAAAAACCTTCCACATGACTTGATTCTTCAACCTAAGCCCCCCTACTATTAGTATTACATTAGTTTTCTGTGTACAGTTAATTAACTTTTAGGTATACTTTTAATATTTTTATCTCAGTCCTGCATTAGGCTTTTATGACTCATTTTTTATATTTTCTATATCTGATGAAATTCACAGAAGACGTTTTAAGTCATGGCAAGTATGGCAAGTGTGAGGGAGAAAACATACCAATACCAGGATACTCTTTCACCACTACCAGTTCCCCCATTACAGCAATCACTGGACAAGTATTTAGAATCTGGTAAATTATGATTTGAATAACTCTGCATATATTTCAGATAACTCTGAGTTGTTGTTTTTTTTGTCTAATGGGTAAAATTATTGAAGGATATTCTCTGAGATATTATATGCAAGTTTTTCATCAAATAATCAATTGTTATCATAAAAATAATCTCAATGGATACTTTCTCATTGCTACAAAAATGTGATTTATACGGTAACCATAGTGACTGTTTGAGGCAGGCAGTATACCCCATATTGTTAGACAATTTGCAATATCACCACCAGAGCAATATATAAATAACAGCTAGCTAGACTAATTTGAAGTGTGTGTAGCCTTTACTTGTCAGGTAGGGGTGCCACTCCTAGGTATTACATTCAAAGTACATGTATAGCAGCTAGTTAAACATTGTCAGGCAGGGGTGCCACTCCTAGGTATTACATTCAATATACATGTATAACAGCTAGCTATACTAATTTGAAGTTTGGAGCCTTTAAATGTCAGGCAGGGGGTGTCACTCTTAAGTATTACATGCAACATATTTTGTGTACACATAGACTTTATCTGAATACTTGACAATGGCATAGGCTGAATATCAATATTCAAATACTAACAGTGGTAATTTGAAGAGCATTTTATTTATGAGGTATATTTAGTTTATAAATATATTAATTTATGGTAGTTTTATTGTCAAACCAATGAGGTATGTGAATAAATATGTTGAAGTCTGTTATATATGGTGTCAGTCAGTACACTATAGTCACATACTGGTATATGTGATAAAGTTTATCAAAGTCTATTTATTTAGTAGATCTGTTTTATTTAGTAGATCTGTTACATCTAGGGTTAAGTATTTTCTCTCCATATCCAATATCTGAATTTAAAAAAAAATAGTGTCATATTCTAACATATGCCACACAGTTTTATTCTCTCTCCCTCCCTCCCCCCCCCCCCCTCTCTCTCTCTCTCTCTCTCTCTCTCTCTCTCTCTCTCTCTCTCTCTCTCTCTCTCTCTCTCTCTCTCTCTCTCTCTCTCTCTCTCTCTCTCTCTCTCTCTCTCTCTCTCTCTCTCTCTCTCTCTCTCTCTCCCCTCCCCCAAGGGTTATTTCTTTGTATGCAAAAACTACAAGTTGAGCAAAAAGTTATATACTATTGATAACATGCACATTTCGTTGACTGATTTGTCATACTACATATATCTTTTATCTGGTATGGACTGAAGTCCTATATGATACCTTGATTTTGACATTGATCTAGAGTCATAGCCAATGTCATATGAAGCCTTGATCAATATGAGTGGAGTCAGGGATTATTGATTAATTTTATTAAATCCTGATTATTGAGTGAGAAAAACAACAGTGCAAATCACTGACCATATGATTGTAACTGTTATTATTAACACACAAGCTGTTCAGAATGACAAATTCCATAGTTACAACTGACCACTAGGTGGCAGTATGATCTGTCTTGCTTGACAATCAGAATGACAAATTCCATATTTACAACTGACCACTAGGGGGCAGTATGATTAGCCAAATTCTTGTCTGTTTGTATTTTTCTTCTCTCAGTGACATTTCATTTTATTGCTTCTTCTAGTCAAACCTTTTGTAACTGAAGATGAATACAAACATACAGAGCAAATTGTCAGAGATTTTGGGAATGGAGTTGGTAGAGAATTACAAGCAAAGTTAGAAGAGAGAGGCAGAACTCACAGAAACTGGGTGAGTGTCAACTGTATTCGGGAGTTTATTAACTTTCATTTCATGTACATGCACTCATAACAATTTTGTACAATAAACTGTTTTCAGAATTTCTTCAAATTCAAAAATGTTTAATGGTTTTTCATAGTTGGTTGGAAAGCAGTTTCCATCATTTCTCCATATTATTTATTAGTTTGAATAAAAGAAACTAATGAAAGTGAAGTGAAAAAAACAAAAACAAAAACTCTTTACATATCCTGAAACACATTCAGCAGGTCAGTTTAAACATAAATAATATTAAGTTCTTACTAGAAAATGTTTTGCCTGTTCAGGTCGACAGGCTTTGTCAAACTGACAAAATCTGTCTACCTTAACAGGCAAAATGTTACTTGTAAGTAATAAGAACATTTGGTCAGGGAACAAGAACTTATTTTTATTACAAAATCTCTTAAAGTTTACACAAAGAGCAAACTGTCTTTAAAAGTTTGTTATATGTGTATACTCGGTACTTTCTCTAAGTCCAACATTGAAGCTTTACCTCACAAAACTGGACTGTTTGATATATGAATGGTTATCAAATGTCTTGTGATCACTTGAATGGATATCATGCCTTGTAAGAAAATTTAATTATGATTGAAATCTTAGGATATGTGTTCAAAATGATTAGAATTAATTAGTATATTGTAATATGAAATTCACATTTTGATCAGACTAGAATATAGTCATTTCAATATTCTATGCAATTGACAATGACACAGACTGACAAACAAATGCATACATTCATGTACATATAACACAGGCAGTTTCTGTAGCTACGTTTGCCATTTTGATATACTCAATTACTTTGCTTTGGTTGAAAACAAAACTAAAGCGAGAGTAAGATTCTACACAAACACATACATACATACATACATACATACATACATACGTACATACGTACGTAGGTACGTAGGTATGTACGTACGTACGTACGTACGTACGTACCTACATGTTGTACATACATACATACATACATACATACATACATACATACATACATACATACATACTTGAGTACAGTTTCAATAATTACAACTAATTAATAATGTAATATGATAATTGCAAATACCCAATATCCATTAATTTCCATATTTGGTACAACCAGCTAGAGGAATGGTGGGATGAGCTTGCTTACTTATCAGGACGAGACTCTATAGCTGTTAGTGTTAACTATGGTGGACCATATCCATTCCATGAAGATATCTGGCCTCCCAAGTATGGAACTCAGTTGGAAAGAATGGCATTATTTCTGTGGACATATGCTAAGACATGGATTATGTTCAGGAGGTGAGACTTGTTAATTTGTAAAACCACATGTCCTGTTTGAGGAAACAACAGAATAGTGACTGCAGATAGAGAGAATATTTCTGCCAGTTCATGATATAGGCAGATTGATGTATCAGAGATAATTGCACCCACAGTAGGGTGGTGTCTCTGTTAGCAAGTTTTCCTCAAGTGGCGACACATTAAACCTCAGTCAGTATTAACAGCATCTTGATTTACAAGATGTTATACAGGCATAACTAAAATACCACTTTTATCCCCTTGTGTAATCTACAACAAGCAATAATAGTAGTTCTAGTTTGAGTTTATCTTGATAACGCTGATAACACATTTTCCATAGTAATAATGTTTACACATCTTCTTTTATACAGGGAAGAACTGCCAGTAGATAAGGCCAAAGCTCTTGGCAACAAACCAGTGTGTATGAACCAGTATCGTAATCTCTTCAATGTGTGTAGAATACCTGGTGTTACAAAGGATACACTGGTCAAAGCTTTCAAGACTGGTAATATTATTATTATGTCTTTTCTAGGTGAATCTGTCCGTGACTTTAATTTGGTGGAGATCTTTTTATCTCAGATCTTCCTGAGTCTAAAAGTTTGATTAAAACCAAATAGATGAATTCTCGCTACCTGCAATACAATTCTACACATCACTGTGTAGTCAAATGGAATGAAGTCGCGCGACAACGCGTTCTAATGTCGACAACTACACTTCCGGTCAGCTATGCTAATACACAGGAATGTTTCTTTCCCATTTTCAGTTGTAGACATCTCTTGTAATTTTGCTCTGGAAAGATACTGTGCATATTTAAATTTCCCACCTCCATAATTATATGAGCTTAAAACTTGCGTTTATCTTATTTGTTACAAATTAAACTGTTTGGAAGAAACATTTACGTGTATTGACATTGGCGACCAGAAGTGTAGGTGTCGACAAATGCAAGCGCGGTCGCGAGACTGCATTCCATTTGACTCCTTAGCGATGCATAGAATTGTATTGCAGATAGCGAGAATTGAAGGTGATGGGGGTTGGGATGGAGCAAGACAGGTAAAAATACTGATAATAGGGTCTTCTTTTTAACAACAAGAATATGTCTGGGCTAGCTGTTTGTTTATACATGAAGTCTAGCAAATGTTGAATTCCAGGATTATCGACATCAAAGTTTAGCATGATGGTAAAGGGTCTGTTATATAATGATATTACATAATCATTTTGCATACCATATTTTTCTGAAAGTTATTAGGAAACAGTATTACACCAATCAGGTCAGTTATTCCCAAGTTTTGATTGTCTTGATATATGTAATTGTATAACACAAATTTTACAGAGAGATTTTATGATTTCATTCTCACTACAGAATCTGAGGGACCATGTCCTTCTCATGTGATCATATTCAGAAATGGTCATATGTTCAGTCTGGATATTATTGATGAGAATGGGGAACCAGTTACTGCACCTGAAATCCAGAAGTAAGTTTTGAACATTTTGCACTGCTAGATTCTTGCAATGTACAGAAAGATTATAGATACTGCTTTAATAGACAGAACCATCAAAGTTCATCAAAACTATGATGTAACTGTGGCCATAGACCCTCCAACTTTGAGGGTCTATGCTGTGGCTTACAAAAAGCAATAACATTACAATGGTATATTCATTTCTGGAATGTCTACAGAATATGAAGTAGTAAAGAACATTCTTAATGATAATATTTTTCACAAAGGGTTCAAATATTGAGTGCCTCTTTTGAGTTGCTCTTAATTGCTCATAAGCATATATCTTTTGATGCAGCTGTGAAAGTGAAGTACATTTGAACATTTTAAAAACACTAACAATGTTAACATCACGACACAGAATCAGCTATTAATGGTTGTAAATTACGTTGTTCTAAGCATGTAATGATATATACCTGTATATGTATATTCATTTTAGTATTTTTGTGTTTCCATTCAGTCAACTAGCTTACATCAAGTCCAAGTGTGAAGGACAACCAGCTGCTCCTGGAATTGGTGCACTCACAGCTTTAGACAGAACAACATGGGCAGAGGTATGTAGTTTGATCACTAGAAATATTTATGTTATCCATCCACAGGAATAATAAAAATTAACAATATAGGATTTGAGAATTAAGTATGATTATGATATCATACCATAAAGCATGAAAATTAGAAAGCTATAATTTTCAAGTGTAAAATTTTGGAATTTAAAGAAAGACACAAATTTGAACTTGGATGTTGAATGATGTATATAAAGTTTATAATGTATGTAATTTTAATGTCTTAACTTCAGTGGAAATAGTGACTTAACAGCTGTTGTATTATTTCTGGGACTCAAGATGGACACAATTCTATGTCTAAAATTGAAATGATACAGCCTCCTGGATCTGGTTTAGTTAGTCATACAGAATCCTACAATGTTGATCCTCATGTGGGCTAGAAAATTTACAAACCATGCTATCTGTAAAATGTGAATGTAGGTATTTGAATGCATCCGGTATATCCCAAATATTACTGATGTCCCACTTTGACACCCTTCTTTTCTGTCCTATTGTATACATGACACAGACAAGACAACATCTGATTGAAATTGACCCTGATAATAGGAAAGGACTGCATGCCATAGAAACCAGTATTATATGTATGGTGATGGATATGGACAGTTCACCAACAACGATGGAACAGGTAGAAATATTTACTGTTTTAGTTGACTTATGACCTTCCAACTATTAATGTACTAAAAACAGTAAACTTACAATGATATAGTCACACCAATTGTGGTAAATACATTATTTGGGGTAAGGATGCCAGAACTGTCTTTATGTTGTGAAGGATCTAATAGTATATAGTGTAAACTATAGAGCCTCACCTCAGTCATCCTGAATGGGAGTGTACTGGTAAAATCTTATTTACATTTTGTAAACAGTATATTGACATGTGTGCATGTATAAACACTACCAGTGGAAGTCATTGTGGTTTTCCTATTTTTCAAAAAATGAAATGAAGATGTACAGTTAAATTTTGTTTTGAAATACAAATTATTTTCACCAAATCATCTAAATACAAAATGTTATATTTTGTTTACATCCTATATGCTTTCTTTTCCTTCAGTCTAAACTCTATATCACAAATTTGTTCTTCAATGAGTCAATACCACATTGCACAAATTCCCTTTCCCCTGCTCTTTCCACCTTACTTCTCACCATCTTGTTTTTCACCATCTCTTTTAACCATTCTTAATTTCATCTTGATTTCTTCATTCCCCTTACACTTTTTTTGCTATATCTTCCTTTACAGATAGGCAGCTTACCAATGATAGGTGCTGATATATACAACCGTTGGTTTGATAAGGGTACATGTGTAATGGTCTTTTCCAATGGAACAGTTGGAGCTGACTGTGATGTAAGTATACATGACAGAAAGTTTTCAATGCAAAATTTTTAAAGGACATTGTACAGGTAGTTTTGTGTGTACTATATATGTACAAGTGTATAAGTGATGATTGGAAAGTGTTCAATATTTACTGCAATAATCAGATAATAATTAAAGTTCTTTAGCAATACTGGAAAGGTAAAATCTAAGTTTCACCAATACTTCGTGTCAGATTATTATTGAATATCACAGTTTACTTTGCTTTATTCAGTTATTGAGTGCTAGGTACTTGGTCATCATTCTACCATTTAGTATCAGTACCAGAGATGAAAAAAAATTATAGTGTTTGACATGGTTTGTCATTTTTCCTTATGGTTAAGACAATCTGTAAGAGTCCTGAACTTAGACATCACTCCTAGAATAGAACTGGAAAACTGTCAGTGGAATAGTGAACATCATTTCAGAGCGAAAAACCCCCAATAGAACTTGAGTTGATGGATGTTTTATCTTTTTGATATTCAAGCATGCTCCAGCTGATGCCATATCAGCAGTAATGACAGTTTTTGAAATGCATAATATTCTGAAGAAGATAAATGGTAAATGGCAGGTAAGTCTCAGATATTCACCAGGATTGTACACATAGGTCTTGAAATCTTAGAGATAGAATTTCTTGTCTTACTATAACCATCAATTTTATTTCATCTTGAATGTGAAACCTGAAATTTACCAAAAATGACTGCAGTTCATTGAGAGATTCTTCAGCAGAAGTGTAAACAAAACAGTTACAAACATAAACAAATGAATGCATGCATGCACTCACACACACACACACACACTCTCTCTCTCTCTCTCTCTCTCTCTCTCTCTCTCTCTCTCTCTCTCTCTCTCTCTCTCTCTCTCTCTCTCTTTTGCTGTTCATGGTTTTTTATTACTTTATATTAATTCATGTTCAATGATTTTGATTCAACAATATATAATTCATTTCAAAACTAAGGGTGGACCACCTCCGAAGAGGAACTTGCCTTTACCAGAAGAACTGAAATTTTCTGTGGATGAGAAAATCAAAAGTGGCATTAAGGATGCAGCTGAACAGTACCTTGAAAAGGTGAGATAGATGATGTAGTCAAATTAGTCGGCCTACATGCTAAAATAACTACTGTAAACTTTCACCAGTGTGCTCTTTATTAAAACCCAGTTTGATGCACCACTTGATACTCACATTAATATTACTTTTGACCCACCAGAATTTGGTGTTCCTTTATCTTTAATAATATGCGGCAACTCACATAAAAAAAAAATATTTTTTTAATTATTTTGACTCTCAATAAATTTTGACTTGTATAAGGGGGCATACTGAATTCCATCCATATCATTATTGTTTTTCATTCTGTTTTGCTGTTTTTTTTCTGCTAAAATATCACAATAGCTCCAGAGCAGAGCACATGGTACTTTAGTGCAAAATTACTGTACATACATTAATTCCTAAATCAGTATAGCAGGTTTAGTGAAAAGTCTATTTCTCTTTTCAGAAAAAATTAATTCACTTGAAAATGTGCTATTCCACAATATGTTATTACACAGTTTCCAGTATGTATAGGAAAACATATCAAAACCAAATTGCATCTTTTCTACAGAAGAGGTTAGAAGTCCTGTAATAGCTTTATATGTCAATATGTTGTGTCCATCTTAGTATGCAGAAAGCTGGCTTGCCAGAGTTGTATCTTAGCAACAAGTGGTCAACCTTGATGATGTTGTCTTTTGTTCCAGGCAAAGAATTTGCAGATTGTCTTTAGATCATTCCAGACGTATGGGAAAAAGACCATACGTACATTCCAGGTCCATCCAGACACTTTCCTCCAGCAAGTACTTCAACTATCCTACTACAAACTGCATCGCAAGTAAGTACATTGTATTATGATAAGTACCACTGATTATTTTCACTGCAGTTCAATACTAAAACCATTTCCTATGTCACAGACACGTATATGCAAATAAGTGTGCATGCATTCCATGATGTATACAGAATCATGTTAATGCACATTATATTGTTTATGAAATTTCTTGTTTTAGTTCAATATATATGATTTATCATAATATGATAGCACTGAACCCCATGATGCATAAGTGCCAATATGGATACTAAGGATATTTGCACTGGTTGTACTGGCAGTTCCATGTCTCCTCTCACTGCACTCATGAAAGTACAGCTCCTGAGATAGCACACTCATGCAAGTGCAATGTACCCCCTGAATTCACCACACCACACAGGCACTCGCTCACATGTCCTGAATACATAATTTGAACACTAAATATCTCATGGTCTGTCCACAATGAACATTGTACAGAAACAGCTATACCCTGGTGAGAATTGAATCTAGTGTCAATTTTTGATATCTCTGTTTGTAAGAAAAGTAAATTTGTCACATACATCTGAGGAGTAATTGCTTTAATGCAGATAAGGACACAATCCAGTGAAAAGAGAATATCCTCATAGGCAAATTAAACGTTTTTTACCATAATTTAAGCCAATTCCTGATTTGGTTGTTACCAAGGGAACTAGAACTATAAACTTATGTAAAAGCTTCCACAGACTTGTTTAAAGATGGCTCTAAAAGACTAGATTACAAAAGTTGGTCAGAATTCCAGATTAACATATCATATGCACCAAGCTTTATTTATTTAGTATAACATATCCAGTAGAATGAATGAATGAATGAACGAATGAATGAATCTTTATTTACCTACAAATCAAAGAACACCAGATCGAAATTTCTTTGGACAAGTATTTATACACTTTAAAATAGTAGGAGACAAAGCTAGAAAATAGTCATAAACTAATCAGCTTGTAGGGTCTAGTAACAATAATTGTCTAGACACGGAAATTGAAACGTTTATACTACGTCATTAATATTGCTAATACTACACAGTTTAACTTACACAGAATAAATTAGTCTAGTCTAGTCTAGCCATACAGATAGCATAAAGTATCCTAACATGCAGTGAATTAGAATACAACTTGCAAGGTGAAGTGTATTTGCTTGGTAATGTTATCAGTTAGAACTTTGGTCAATCTTACTTCACAGACCTGCTCCCACCTATGAGACTGGTACCACTAGACAGTTTTACCATGGAAGAACAGAGACAGTGAGGGCATGTACTGTGGAATCTCTTGAATGGTGCAAAGCAATGGTAGAT
The DNA here is from genome assembly GCF_964340395.1 of Glandiceps talaboti. NCBI lineage: Eukaryota > Metazoa > Hemichordata > Enteropneusta > Spengelidae > Glandiceps > Glandiceps talaboti. The sequence continues at coordinate 11,793,742 of NC_135552.1, forward strand.
GAGAAATGCACGGTAGGATGCTGATACATTTCATTGCTTCCACTACTGAGCACATAGTGCTTATAAATGCATAATACACACATGTTTATACATGGTTTAAAAAAGTGACGACATCGTAGGGACATGATGCAGCACTAATCATAATGTTTTAGCCAGAATTTGTCTTTTCCCCACATGAAAGTTGCAAGTTTGCTACAGGCTTGTACAAGCTTGCAACAAGCATGTAGACAGCTTGTAGGGGCTAGTTGCACATTCAGCAGAACTTTGAACTTGTAACTTTACTAAGTAGTGGATACTGGTGCTTTATAACTGACTTGATTGATTGATTGATTGATTGATTGATTGATTGATTGATTGATTGATTGATTGATTGATACTCCTTCATGACAGTTGTATTTGTTTTGAAATTGTCTTTTGTTTTATTTTTTAGGTGACCAGGAAAATAGAATTGTTCCATAGATCAGTGGATAAACACAATCAGTTGATGTTGGATGCGGTACAGGGCCAGGGTTGTGATAGACATCTACTTGGTCTACAGATCTTGGCAGCTTATAGTGGAAATCCTATGCCAGAAATATTCACAGATCAGGCATGGACTAAGAGGTGAAGAGTCTCTATAACATGTTTCATGCAACAAGAAAGTATTTCATTATCATTTATCATTATCATCATAGTCCTTGTCATCATCATCATCGTTATTATCATTATTTACATCTTTCTCATCATTTTCACTGATATTCTTATTTTCATCACTAACTACATGTACATGTATCATCATGAGCTTAACCTCATAAACATCTATTTCTTATCAATGTTAACAGAAATCACAATAAGAATGCTCAGAGATTGTACATTCTCTTTTCATAACTGTATACATATGGTCAAAGTCATACTTGTATCAAGTAATTATGGTCATATTACATGTCACAAAGAGATATTTGTCCTATAAATTTACATCAAATGTTTATGTTTTTATCAATAATGTGAATAAATATGATGATGAGAGTTTCTCTCAGACAACTACCGTTGTTCATTAATAACAAGATAATGAATTAATGTGCAAGAAGATGACACTGTTTTCTCTCAGAAAATCAGTTATTCATGAATAACAATTGCAAGAACACTGGAATGATTTCCTTCCATGTGTTTTTTTCCTGAAGTGGTGGAAATGGAAACTTTGTATTGTCTACCAGTCTGATTGGCTATACTCAATGTACTGGTGGTTTTGCTCCTATGCTCCCCAATGGTTATGGTATAACTTATAACGTTCTTAATGAAAGGTAAGATGATGTTATGGCAATGTACTTTCAAATTGGTTTATTTATATCCACCTTTTAAACAAATTTACACAAATGTACCGTAATTTTGATAAAGTCACAATGATATATCTTCTGTGAGTAGGTGTTGTGGTGTGGGGTTATTTTCAGAGTTATATATGTAACAAAGCGTATTTGAATTATGTACAGACTTTTTCATGTTGTCAAAGTTTGAATTCAGCTTTACAACAGGATTTCATTCATTAGTACATCCGTTATCAAGACCACACAGTCATCTTTCTCTTTTCGTATGATTGATTTCACAATAAGCATAGCATAACAATCCAGAGACCTTTGGAGATCAAAGATCTACATTGTATTTTTGTAAAACGAATACATTGTTTGACAGTCAAGTTTCTTGTCCAAATTTATATGATCACAGCTCTTTTATCAACTTTTTATTCATTACCACATCAGAAATCAAGGTCAATCAATCATCTTTCTGTTTCCATAGGATTGGTTTCACAATAACAGCATGGAATGACCATCCAGACACGGATGCACTGACGATGTATAGTACACTGGTGGATACTATGAATGAAATGAGAGCTTTACTGACCAATTCAAAACTATAGATGACAGCTATATCATACCATGCACAAGCCAAGAAACTGTCATTGAACCAAAAATATGGATAATATACCCTGGTCATTACACACCATGACAACCTGTGTCTACATCACTGGTTCAGCAATGATTGTCCAAATCACAATCATTTTATATATTTTTCATGAATTATGCTTGAAAAGGTACAATTATATTATTCCCCAATATCTCTCTTCATTCAGCCAGAATATACTCATGACCTAAGGGTTGTCACTACTTGTCTAGCGACTTGTACTGATAAAGGCCCCTCAGGTCACTCATATTTTCCTTGGCTGAACGGAGAAAAAATATTGGGAATAACATCTAAATATACCAGAAGACAATGCAAAGTTTTTAGATTTTACCTCAATTTTTTAAAGTGTAAAGTTTGACACTAAGTGTATTAGAAAGAAGAGTTACTTTATCGTTTTTACAAGTTTTTTGTAAAATAATATCACACTTCAATATTAAGTCAAATACAGATATTTGTTTAATTCTGAAACTCTTTGATATTGCTTTTTATTTTCAAGAGAATGTGGATTGTAAGACTGGCTTTTAATTTTCATTTAGCTAGAATCATTGGTACTTGGCTAGAATCATTGGTACTTGGCTAGAATCATTGGTACTTAGCTAGAATCATTGGTACTTAGCTAGAATCAGTGGTACTTAGCTAGAATCAGAGGTACTTAGCTAGAATCAGAGGTACTTAGCTAGAATCATTGGTACTTAGCTAGAATCATTGGTACTTAGCTAGAATCATTGGAGTTTGCCGAAATTAGAATTGATTGTGACATTGAGTTTATATTAGATAGAAATACAGTTAAAATTATGTAGTCAAACTCCTAGAATTTATTGTCTTAAATGTGGGCCTTGGTGTTTTTTCCTTCCGTAGCTGCTATGTTTAATGTTTAACAAAACAATGCAATGTGTGCCGAGTTTTTTAAAGAGTTTCCATTTCCATCAGTGAGTGGCAGTCATTGATCACAATGCAATATATGCACAAAAATGCAAAATTAAATAATTCCACAAACTTTAAAAAAGTGGCTTTTGAATCTGATATTCAAGTGTTGTATTTATTCTTGTGTGTGTGTGTGTGTGTGTGTGTGTCTGTCTGTCTGTCTGTCTGTCTGTCTGTCTGTCTGTCTGTCAAATTTATTCAGGTTTTTTGGGGGAGTGGTCCAAAAATGGGTTGCTATGGTTTCCAGTCATGTCACTTACTACCATACCTGCTGTACATACTATAAACATTCTTATTTTTAATGATCCTTTAAAAAAAATATATCTCCCAAGTTACTACTGGGGTAGTTAAGTAATCTCTCTAGTGCCACATTAAGCATTAACCTGACTGTTCACAATAGCTCAAGCAGGTTACCAATTCACACAAAACAGCACACGTGTGTCTAGGAAATATTCAAATACAGAGTACAAACCCCCAGAAAATTCAACAACTCTATAACGAAGTAACATTTTATATAAGCTTGAAAGGATACACTTTATTGAATAAACGACCAAAATGCATCATTCCTCAAAATTGTCTTTCACATGACATTTCCATTATTATATAATATTAAACCCCTTCACTTGTAATGATAATTAAATAATATTATATAATAATAGTAATTTTAATAATATTAAAGTACATTTGCATATTACCACCCTACAAGGGGTAATTTGTTATGCAGAGTTCAAAACAGGTCGGAGTCATTTTATGAACATCTGTTCCCATGGTAACCAAATCACCATAATATAGGAATTACTTTCCCAAAACTTGACATAAAACATGGAAAAACGTAATAATTAGTAAAAAAATGTCCTTGTTTTTGGCATGTATGGGTTGGTGCTATCTGTTGTATATTATTGTTTGTACTGGGATTTTATCCATCAAAATATCGTCGGCTTCAAATTCTCCAACTCAACTGACAGCGCGATGTGCGTATATGTGTACGTACGTATTGCCGGGTCCCATTGCAAGACTCATGACACTTTCAATCATTATTGACACTGAATATAGTTGGGGATATGTGGCAGTCATGGTATCATTGATTGTTACAGGAATATCGATATCATTATCCAGAATTTCTCAGTCGTGAGGCTTGCTGACCAGTGTACGTGTGATAAAGATTGTGACTGTTTATACTGTGCGCACACAAGGCAACTGACATCACTAGAATGTAATACAATGTAGCAATAGCTTTTACACAAATCATATGCACTGCATTTATGTGCGTATGCAGCGTTGCGGTACGCACATCATATACAAGCGAGACAGACAATGATAGCAACCAACTCACTAGCCTATTGTTTACATGACTTTGCCGAACCACTAGGAATAATCATTACAACCCTTAACACCAAAGTAAAGCATTTTCTGTATGTATCCCAATCATTTATAGCATCCATATCAAGTGTAAAAGTATACTGTTTCATTTGATAAATTGACAACATTAGAAAAGCCACATGCTAGGCTTGTAAATAAACCAGTTGAAACAGTATACTTTTACACTTGATATGAATATTATAAACGAGTGTATCACATACAGAATGTGCTTTACTTCAGTCTTACCCGTAATTTACACGAAGTTCCTAACATCATCGATTACTTAAAAACAGCAAGAGGCATTGCAAAATATTTTTTAATGCATGCATAGTCCAGATTGTTTGTCTCTCTAATTTATGTACACAGCATGATAACATTGGAGCCAGCTCAAAATATACTATATATGTCAAAAATGCATATGTATTATTTTACCCAACACCTACATGTACACCGATGTTTGACAATCTATGATTGAATTTCACATTGCTGATGCTCATGCTTGATAGTAGTAATCAATACAAGTGTATTAAAGACAGAAATAAGTCTTACTTGACTTTTCCTTGAAGTTGATAGCAGTAATCAATACAAATGTACTAAAGGCAGAAATAAGTCCGACAGGACTTTTCCTTTTAGTTGATAGCAGTAATTAATACAAATGTACTAAAGACAGAAATAAGTCTGACTGGACTTTTCCTTTTAGTTGATAGCAGTAATCAATACAAGTGTAATATATTGTAAGGCCTTAGGTGACACAAATATCTGCTGTCGAATCTTCCAGGTGTATCACCGTCGTCGTATGATCAGTCACCATTATTGAATGATATAGGATACAGGATTTCCTTTGTAGCCAATTGTAGCCTATACGACTACGGATAACTCAGTCAATTCTAAGGGATCTGGATTCACCGTTTTGAAGAATTTCTGAAAGTATGCACAGATTATAAATTGAAAGGGGCAATAGAGTTAAAAGAAAATGGACGAAATTTTGTTAAAGGAACTTTATATAGTCCACGCTCAACATTTTAGTGGCCTCAAGCACATATTTCAAGTAAACACAAGAGTTTTCATATACACTCTTCTTTTTGGTTTTGCTGTGAACTTTTCCCGCATAATTAATGTGAGCAATATATAATCAAACGAAATAACTGGTAGTATTATGCCATAATGATGTTCGAATGAATGTGAAGTACACATCATGTCATCATCTACAGTTCAATTGATTTCGTGGGAGTACACAGATGTATTTAGCATTTAAGGTAAGGCTGTCGTCTTACAGTAGCAAAGAATGCAAAAGAAAACATACCTTATCGTGTTGCAGAATGGTATCAAGCTCTTCTTTCAGAACACTCGGGGATGGTCGTGACTCGATATCTGTGTGCCAGCATTTCACCATCAGACTGAACCTGTTATGTGTATCCAAGAACAAACAAACATAAACATCCATAAAATTGACCCATAATTTTAGAATATCATTCTTGAAGCAGGACTTTTAATACAACATTAGCACAAGATATTTTCGTTCTTTAAGAAATAAAGAGGATTTGAGTGATCTGGTCATATGATCCGAATAATGTTGTCAATTCTCGTTTTCGCTACAGGGGTAGCGTTCAGCATTCACATAATAGCAATGAATACTTACGCAGCATCAGTGCTGTTAGCTGGTTTTGGCAACCTTACACCATCCTTCAAAAGTTTCATGAATACCATGGCAGATATGTTCATAAAAGGCACTTCACCTAGGGACACACATTTTTGGACAGACATGTTCATTTTGCAGGATTGAAATTTTAACATCGTTAAAATAACGTAGAACTAAAAAGAGTACAATTTACAACAGAAGTTGTTGTTGTTGTTGTTGTTGTTGTTGTTGTTGTTGTTGTTGTTGTTGTTGTCGTCGTCGTCGTCGTCGTCATCGTCATCGTCGTCGTCGTTGTTGTTGTTGTATTACAGTATTCTTAACGCCTATATTTACTCAGGTAGCTACTTACCAAGTGTTACGATTTCCCATAGTACAACACCGAAGGACCACCTAAATGTGATAACAGAGAGTGTATATACACTTCAACAAAGTAACATACACCAATAACACATTAATGATAAGTGTGAAAGCACATTGAAATGTTGGAACTTGCTCTGAATTTTTTTGACCGGTTTTAATAAACATTTACAAGAGCACTGCAATATAGATCTTAAGCTCACCTGCCGAAGTCATGCAGATATACACAGGAAGTTACGTCACCACTGAGTTGAGTACAGTAACAACTGATTTTCTCTAAATAGTAATTCAGGTTCGGTATTTTCCCCAATTCATAGAAAAATTGTATAATATGCTAGCTAGAAAAAGGTCTCTCTTGTCGATATAAAATTCTTTGGCAATGAAGGTCACTGTGGAAGCTATATAAAGAATGGCAGCATTGCATATTATTTTCATTCATAAGCTTCATTATAAAAGACTGCAAGCGATTAGTTTAGAATGGTTTATAAAACATTAAAGTGACCGACCTTAAATTACTATGAAACACAACAAATGTAAATTTCTATAAAACAATGACACTCACACGTCACTCTTAGTTTCAAAGATTCCTTCATTGAGGAATTCAGGTGGCATCCACTTCAAAGGCAAAGGTCCTTGGTCTTCGGCCTAAATAAAAAAAGAATACTTACCATCAAAATGAAATGGTACATGAAAACTTCATTGATAAGAGTGTTATTCTTTGGACATTAGCTTATATTTCAAGAGAATATGTTATTTATTGTAAGGAAACCTTTCTTTCCAAATTTAGCTGATGACTTCCGTAAACAGAGGTTCAAAAATTAAATATACATAGAAGTAAATATGTATTTGACTGGTCATTCAAATTTCGTCACAACGCACGACTAACCCATGGTACTTTGCAGTAGCGTCCATCTTCATAGACATCACGACTTAGCCCAAAATCACCGATTTTGCCATGAAAGTCTTCGGTGATAAGAATGTTACGACTGGCTAGGTCCCGGTGAACGAACTATGGAGAAAATGGCAGAGATACAATATGTGATCAACCTTATACCTCCATCAACCTAAACGGGGACCTACCGTCCCGATAGTAGAGACATTTTTATGTGAATTCATCACATGTCCTTTATATAGGGACAGAACCGATTGTTTAATATTCCAATGATTAAATAAAAAAGGTCGAAAAAGTATGCCACGGGTTTGTGCCAGTGGTATTAAAAACTGGAAAGATACATTGACGTTTTGAAATGTACAAATAAATGCATATTATTCTAAATTAAAATTTATGGTGGTCAGGTGTGCTTCGTTTTTGTCTTACCTTGTGTGATTCCATGTACTGCATGGCACATGTCACATCCCTTGCTATATTCACCAACCGATACTCATCAGTAATTTGCAACGGTCTCTCTCGAATTTCATGTACAAAACTTAACAAATCACCACGGGATGCATACTCCAGAACAATGTACTTCGGGTCTACAGAGCAGATATACGGAAAACGGGTGTAATTTAGGACAGAACTCAAAATGTTTACACCATCTTAATCACAGAGTCAGATTCAAGTCATTCATAAATCAACGTCAAAAGATAAAACAACAGAATAAAAGTTTATTATCAAGTTATATTACCTCCTTTTGTGATCACTCCATGAAGCAGAATTATGTTAGCATGCCCTTGTAGATCAATAAGACGGTCTATTTCATGACAGAAGTTTCGATAACACAAGGATGATCCTACATCTGTAAGAAAGATAGACAACAATCCATTGATTAGCATCATATTTTGTTTATGTACTTTTCAACAAAATGTCTGATATTAGACTGACATTAGAAATATATTAGGCTTGGCTCCTGTATCTCATTTCTTTAACGGAACACATTAACGAATGGGCTTTGTGATAGTATTGTGTCATTCTAAGGTTATTTGTTCACCTCTAAATCTATTTATTATCGTGTATGACCAAAACAATGATCAAAAACCTTTGAACACAGATTTTGTTTTAGAGAAGTTCAGAATTCACAGTGCACGCTATAGACGTCATCAGACGGCCATTTATGATGAGTACTAAAGCCCATATGGTGAGTACATGTATATATTTTCAAATTAAACTTGAAATTACATGTGCACGTCTTAACTTTTACGAATAACATACTTATAATGTTTAACTTACTGTTTTTCAGTGTGTTTTGTCTTTTTAACACATACGGTTGCATACACACAAACCCAAAATACAATTTAATTTGTTTGAATGTGCCAATTAAGAAGCCGATTAATTCATTTGATAACTAAGTAAAAAAGTGAAAGTCGTACCCGATATGATAGTTTTGACAGCTACTCTGGTAGTCTGGGACCCTGTCATCCAATCTGCCAGTTCTACCTTTCCAAATTCACCCATGCCAAGAGTGATTCCTTGAACGTCTATCTGTGACCGTTTTATTATCCAGGAATCAATCTTAGGACTCAATCCCTACATGAGAAAATACAGATTTTAAAGTTTTGAAATTGGTTGATGGAAGCAATTGTATCTAGCTTGCCTTATACACGTCGTTTACATACATTACGTTTTTCACGAATTAATTGCGTCTTTCCACAGTTTATAAACTTTATAGTATTCGAAGCGCCCAGAAATTATTACCACTGTGCCATACTGGTTCAACCTTTCCACATTTCTCATTTGAATGTACAACCCGTCCTACCCATATATACTAAATCCATAGGATGAATTCCTTCACATAATACAAATGTAATGGTGGTTTGTTTATATTGGACATCTGAAGATAAATAGGGCATGAATTGGCCTATATCTCGTAAATTTAAAAACTAGTAAAACATAAATCCATAGTCAAAGTTAATTATAAATAAGTAGAGTTATTGTTAACGTACCTTAAGCATTTCCTCAAATTCTCTGTCATAAAGTCGGTAATATTTGTTTCTGCGATGATACACAAATACGACGACACCAACCAATACTATTATCAAAGCGACAGCACCAATAATACTCAGCAAATAATACATCCTGCTGGAATCTGAGCCAGATCCTAAAAAAATGAAGAGACCAAATAAAACCAGTAATGGTTATTATGAAATTCGCTATTTGATAGAATTGTTATATTCCACATAGTACAATCATGGATGTATAAGGGGGAGATCTCTTGTACCTCCATGGTACAATGTAAAGCTATTATGGTTTTCTTGTGTGGCATTATACGTCAGGTATTTGCTCTCTTATATGAATCCACAACACTGCACTGATCAGCACTACCAGCAAACGACGAAATATTCGAAACGGTGTCAAATGCTCTGGTGAAATGAAACTGCGAGTAATTCCATTGTAACTTATTTAAATTAACAAAACTCAAGTAAATGTCACACGAAAGAATCACTACCCAACAAAGTAATGGAATCGCCTAAATAGCTCAATATTGAGCAAGTCGCTATGATATTATAGTTTTCAAGGTGTATGTACTCCGTGCTTTTTGAACATGGGATGTACACACTCATTTATGTAGTGCTGAGTATATACCAGATATTAAAAATTTAATTTAGTCATTTAAATATCCCCTGACCAAGACAACATGGCGATTCCATTTCAATCCCTGAACACATCTGGGCTGCTAGGCTTCTTTTAGTTTTTGCATGGGCATAATGATCAATAATTAAAATCAAATAATTATAATCGGATAATCGCTAACTAGCCTGCGAAAATTCGGTTCATACAGTGATTGGATTGTACGCAATTACTGACCAATACAGGAATTTTGGTATATATTTCAGTTGCCATGGAAATATTATCGTGGAAATCATAGTCAATTTACTTTGATATGCTGCTATAAGCAAATCAAATCCTTAAAGGAAGCTTTATGCAATCTGTATTTAAGGCCTTGAAAGTCAGCAATATGCCTCCTCGACCTCAAGTCATTTCTCTGTTCATTTTAGGAATGCATTACAAGGGATATAAATACATTAATCACGTCATGACTTACTGTCGTCAGTACATATGCAGGTGTCTAACGTTGCATTACATTGATATGTTTGGTCGTGATGGCAATCGCATTTGACATGACAGAGATCACCACAGGTTTTATCACTCTTACACTCGCAGGTTCCATCTTGCCTGTTACATTTGGCATCATTTTGACATCCACACTCAGACTCGCAATCTGGGCCGTATCTGTCTGCCGAACACTCTAGGGTAAAAGAAATACATTTATAGTTATATGTATATTGAAATAATGGAATAACAAATGATTTTTTTAACGGGAACCAGGACTACAGTTTCTTCATTAAAATATTTACAATCCGGAATGCTGCTCGTCTTTACTGAACTAGTACAGGCAAACATGGACATTTTAGACATGCACACATCGTCACAAATGTATTCACGTCACGAAATTAAATACCTTTTGCATTTCTAATGTTTGTATAGATTGCAAATATTGTGAAAATAAACAAATGTGAGAAGTATGTCTTATCCTGCAGAAAGGAAAGTGTTCTTGTTACTCGTATTTTCATCTTGTTCTATTTACAACATTTTTTGGCGTGTCAATTACACAAATGTTGCATTTCCACTTATGATCACGTTACATTATTATGTTGCAGTTACCTTGATCGCAATGCTTTCCAGTCCACCCTGGCACAGTGCATACGCAGCCTTTATATCTATCACATGATGCTTCGTTCTTGCAGCCACATGTATAATTACAAGTATCTCCATAATAATTATGTTGACAACCTGGACATCACCAAATTATCATTTTACAAAACATACATGTATATATGACATAGATATGTAAACATTTATATTTGAAACAAAGCAGTCTGTATCAGTGACACAGAGCTAGTAGCTTCATTTTCATATTAAATCAAGGTATAGTGTGCCTCGGCGACCAATATCACTCTGGCGTCAACGTCATTATCTTGTTTTCAAGGAAATCGACAACATTTCAGTCAGCGTGTGTATAGTAACTCATGTTTGTTTTATCTTGATAATGTATATGCATTTTCTGAATATTTTATTTTCATATCGCAACATCACTTTTCTTACTTCATCTGAAGCACATCTGTTGAATGGCATGACACAAACATACGATATAAAAGAAACTCTTTTCGACCCAATATGGCGCAAACGCTGAGTGAAATAATACTGTGAAAGCAACTGTCAATGATTCTAAAATGTCCAGCCGAAGAGTTCATAGCAAATGTTTGTCCTGTGATTTTGAGTCAGTCTAATTATGTTATAATTTATTATATAAAAATGTTCGTTATTACCTTTAATGACAAAGGTCGCAGAGTCCGTATAAACTATGCCATCAATGTCAACTGCAAGACATTCAATCTGTCCGTCTAAGTCATCAGTCGCCGACACTACTATCATTTGTGTCATGTTAGCACTGGTAACATGGAAATCAAAAAGAGAACAAAAGAGAACATTGAGTCGACCTCCAAAGGAAGTGTTACTTATGAGCAACAATACATTTATGAATATTACACACACATTATGCACATACAACTTCCTATATCCATGCATCATATGCATGTATATATATCTAGATAAACAGTCAGGTGATATGACCTACTAGATATCTTGCCTTGATATCCTAGGATAATGAATATTGATTCGAAACGTCGGATTACACATTTATTGATGGGGACTGTTTCACTCGTTACCTTATGCATTTCTTTCCACACACACACACACACACACACACACACACACACACACACACACACACACACACACACACACACACACACACGCACACACACACACATACACACACATATATATACACACATACATACACACACACATACATACATACATACATACATACATACATACATACATACATACATCCATCCATACACACACATACATACATACATACATACATACATACATACATACATGCATACACACATACATACATACATACGTACATACATACATACATACATACACACACATACACACATACACACATACATACACATACATACATACATACATACATACATACATACATACATACCGTGCATACATACATACATACATACATACATACATACATACATACATACATACATACATACATACATACATGATATTAACAGCAACTTGCCTCCAAGCGAAATCAAGTTTATTTCGATCCTTGTACTGGGAAGCTGGCGAACCATTGACAAGCCAAGTAGAATTCATTGCCATGAAGTTGTAAAATGTACAACGAATATTTACATAATCACCGTACATTTGCGCAAAGTAGTGTGGTGTCATGATGACTTTCTTCTCGCCTATAAAGAATTAAATAGACATGTTTGTTATTCTTACATGCATTGGGTTGAGATAGTAAGCACATGAGGAAAGGTCAGTAGTGCAATCAGTATCTGTTTCGTCTTTCAACATTCCATTCCAGATGTTGTCTTGAAGTTATTGATATCTTTCCATAAAGAAATATATATATATATATAGAACAGATATATTAGTATGGTGTTGTGTAAGGTTCTGAGGTTCTTTGTGTGTGAGCAAGAAATTTTGGATGATGAATATGTCATACATAGTTTCAAAGTATTATGCATTATTCACATACGACTTACGTATATCACATGCAGGTCCCATCCATCCGGCTTGACAGATACATGCGCCGTTGACTGAGTGACAAGTTGCACCATTCTTACATATGCAGTCTTCGTTACAAAACAAACCATACTTGCCATCGGGACAACCTTAATTGGATAATTGACAAAATAAGGACAAATGAGATGCGAAAAAAATGTATTTTCAACATCACAATTTTTACTTCTTATGCCATTTTTCTGGAATATTTAGGATTCATGATCGCGACAGATAATTGTATTTTCCTTAATTCTAATGACTGTTTTCATCCTTTTAAAGTCGCCTCACTGCAACTGTTGTATTTATTTATTTATTTACTTACTTATTTATTTATCTATTTATTTATTTATTTATTTATTTACTTATTTTTATTTATTTATTTATTTATTTTATTTATTCATTGGATTATCTTGCTATATACTGTCTGTAACTATTTTAGTATAATGTGTGTTCGATATTAAAAATCATTTTCCTTCAAATTTTACAAATAGCAAGTTAATTTCCATTTCAATGCCAATGTCAGTATCTTAATATTGATACCTTTAGTGATCCTTTAAATCTGATTTGAAATAAAAGCGATATCTCACTAACGTCATTGCAGAAATGGTGTTTGCCCAAAAAGAGTGGTCGTCTTTGCCAGCGTTAGCAGCTTCCTGTAACAAGACATATTCTTGAAGCATGGGTTACCATTGTTTATATATTTATCCACTTCATGAATAATCAATATCTGCCGAACACTAGTAAAGACGACCAGTTGTGATTTTCTTTCACAACAGTAAATATGACTATTAGAGATACACGTACAGATGGTTTTCAATCTTTCAACCGGAAACGCCGCATTGTTAAAGATCTATAATTGGTAATTTACACAAACGATAGTATTGGTTGTGCGGTGAGCTATCTTTTGATTGGCTGTTTAATAGTTTGCGACACTTGGTTCTGCGTAATTCCTGAAGTAATGGAAACACATTTTAGTGTTCTTACCTGTCGGTTCAACTTTGAAGTTGGACGCTAGTAGAACATTACCGCGTGAGTCTATTAATGTACATCTGTGATGTACATTAAAAAGCATGTGCATTTCTAATATCATGACAATTTCCAAAATAGGGTTTTCAAATGGACGTTTTCTTTCGAACCACGCTATATGTTGTAATCTCGAGCTCTCTGGCAGTTCTTCAAACGTCTATGGAGAAACAAATAAATTATATTAAAACCTAAATATTTTTTAATCATTACAACCAATCACAAAACAGTTTTGTTTAATATAATATTATCTAAGTCCAAAAACGTTTTCGAATCTGAACAAGAATGTATACATAAATGATCATGAATTAAGAGATAAATACTTCAAATAAATAAAATAATTGATTAAAAAGTGAAGCACGTTTCATTATGTATGTATGTATGTATGTATGTATGTATGTATGTATGTATGTATGTATGTATGTATGTATGTATGCATGCATGTATGTATTGATTGATGGTTGGAAGGATGGATAGATGCATGGATTGATGCAATATGCGCATGTATTCATGTATATATCTGTTTATGCATGCATGCATGTGTGTATTTGTGTTTGTTTGTGTGTGTGTGTGTGTGTGTGTGTGTGTGTGTGTGTGTGTGTGTGTGTGTGTGTGTGTGTGTGTGTGTGTGATACTGTACGTAATGTAATGCATCACCTTGTAAGCGTATACTTGTGCCATAGTATAACTGTTTTGTGTTGTGTTATCCAAACACTTAACCGTAATGGTACCTGCCAAAGGCACAATCACCAAATCTGTTGTATCGAGGTAAAGCGACATCTTACCTAGAGAGAGATAGTGATACATAAATTGCAAAACGTACTTTTTTGAAACAAATATACTTTATCCTACGTCATTTCCCGACTAGGTCTACATTTAAGTTCCGTACTGTTAAGGATCTTGTATGTGAATCGAAAATAATAATGTTACATCTACTCCATTGCAGGGGTAATGAAGCTGCCTTGGACACAAAGAGAGCTATGCATTGTAATTCAGCCCTAGGCTAACAATAACAAAGACAGAACATACACGGCTGAATTCTTAATATAAAATCAGTATTTCGATACTAAATGAGAATAACATATTGATATCTGAATATTGGCTACAATAAGAAATCGTAAACATACATTCATTTGTGTAGTATGTGTCCCAGTATAGGTCATCTTCATCATACAGAAATGCTGCATTTTGAATAGGCGTATCATTTATCCCGACGTATACTTGAAATGGAAATGGCTGTGTGTGGAAAAGTTGATAAATAATTCACTTACAACTCCAATCCAGGGGAAGGGTATTTTCGTAAATGTGGGTTCTTGAGAATCATTTCATGTTTGACTGAACATCACGTAAATTTCGTGCGATTGCCAAGAACATTAAAATTGAAACTTTCTTTCTCATTCTTTGTTCTAGCAATGGTCCAGGGTTGCATCATGGTAGCCAGCCATGGGAGGAAAATACATATGTATTAGATGAGCAATAAATCCCTGTGACTATTAATCTGAAGGGAGTAAGCTCTTAGGACCCATGAATATTCATTTTTTATGATATTTGAATCATAGCTATGTAAGCATTAGGAAGGATTAAATTTCCTTTGCTATTGACACACATTGATAGTGTTAATCGACGTACATTATTTGGTAGCCGTTCTTTACCGTGCGGACACAAACAGCAAGTCTCATTGAAGTATTGCGGCCAACGTGTATCTTCTTCAACAATAACAGTTAGGGCAAACCTAAAACATTCGTCAGAAGATGGTTCTGTTACCTGTAGAAAAATTAAGAAGTCTTCATAAAAGACATGTCAGACATGTCCCTCAAATACTTTACTTCTATGTGACTGACTGACTGACTGACTGACTGACTGGATGAATGAATGGAGGAGACATGATTGAATAGTGCAGTAATATAATGAGTTTTACTACAAATATGGCTGCCATTCAGTAAAAATTACATGCGCATCATTAATAATGCTTGTGTATACTTTTTTTCAATATTACTTGTAAACATGATTTACAAGTATTTGGAATATGTAAACACTACGTAACAATGCACTTGTCATAGGCAAGAATTGGTTTGATTTTGATAATTGGCCCTGAAGGTCAAGATGAAAGTCAAAGGTATAGGTTTCAAAAGACAGCTTGCATCTGATAATGTGGGGTATACACTTGAATAGTGTGTCTGTGTATTACAGTTTTTGAGTTATGCAGTAAATATTGATTTTTCACAACTAATATGGACGCCATTCGGGTCTTCAATCACAAGCCTGCTTTATTCAGCCTCAATAAAATGATCTTGCTTAGCAAGTAAAACAACAACCTCAACTTGTGATCACCGTTGATCATTAATGTACATGTTATTTAGCGAATACTCTCTGTTTTAGCTGTAAAATTGTGATGTTTTTCATTCTGTTTAGTATATTGTATAGTTTGGCAAAATTATTTTTGAGCCAGACGATGTTGTTTGAGTTGACATACTTTTCATTGCCGGTATATCACAATCCATCCATCAATACTTACATTTCGCCACGTTAACAGGAGGTCATATCTACTGTCAATGTCAAAATCTAGATAACCAGCCAAGTATACCACGCCACTACTACTGTTAGACACTGTGCCAAACCGTTGATCCTGGGTGTAGAAAAAATAGTGCCAATGGCGTTGTAGTACAACTGCAGAGTATGGGCAATGATTGGTGAAATAATTGTCAAAGTGTTTGATAGCAAGAGCATTCTATTCTGTCTTGGTAAATTGATTCACACTCATCCCCGTTATCCTTGAACAAGATAGTATTGATGCTGCTATGGGTGTGTCCATGATTGCTATGCACATTGGTTTACATTGAAGTACTTAACTCACTATTGTTATTTTAGCGACAAATCAACTGCCATGATAGGTGATTGTTACTGTGGTTTCAGTTACTAGACATAAAAAGTACAGACCTTTAAAAGTTATTTTTCAGGCAAGACGTATACTCATAATGCTACATCATTAAATTTTAATGAGAAACCTATCAGACGTCATTACTTACTTTGTTTGTAGTTTCTGATATTTCAAAATTCGTTATATGATGTACATACTTGGGGAGTCTGTAAATTTCAGTACCAACTTTCATACTCTGCAAACAAAAAATAGAAATATCAAAAATTACTTGTGGTGTGTGGTGTTGCGTGGGTCTTATTCTTTTGATCCCAGACGACCACTATATGGTCTGAGGTTTGACGGAAATTTATATACGTTTGATCTAAATCATGCACTCAAATGACATGTCAATGAACACTCTTGATCATGATAACAGTATTGTATGTATTTGTAGGAGCGCGAGTGTCACCTCAGCTCATTTGTAATTATGTTCAATCAATTTTTGCAAAAGAATAAGCTTGAAGGTCTCACTGTAGTGACTTTGTCATCTCGTGTGCGCAACACTGGAAAACGTGCAGAATAGATGCGCAACGCTCGAAATTACTTCAGTGCATGCAGTGGGTAAAAGTGCCGGGCACTAATCTCTGCATGCGCGGGCAATGTCACCGCGCAGGCAAAATTCTACTTAAAGAAGGTCGTGCGGTTTGATTTTGACCAATGACAGCTTGTGCAAGAACGTTGAGTTGTAATAATATGGGTAAGAAATAGCTATTATTGTAATGATTATAGGACATATATATCTAGTACAGATACAGGCATTCGTGCCACGCTCAGCCAGCACTCATCGTCTGTACTATTCCATGGGAATATGCCTGATAGATCAAAGGATTTAGGCCACTCCTTGAACTTGCGATTAGAAGTTCAAACACAGGTCATTAAGTAGAAATTATAAATCAAATAGTTGTTGTTATGGTTTGTACCTGATAAAATACTAGACTTTGGCCAGAAAACTTATCTTTACTATTTGAGAAGGACTAAGTGGTTGGTCTCATAAATCAGCATTGAAAAGCTAACATGCTTTAGCATGGCATACCTCAGTTATGTTGACTTCATCACTACCTGCAAATGTCCACTCCGTACAAGTACCTGCAACTGCAATAGAAAGTATCATTTAACATTCCCATGTAATGCGTATGTCTGATATAAATAAGGTTAATATGTATTTGTTTTCCTTCAAAATATTCAAACTATAATAATGACATGACCAATTAGCTCATAGTGTATGGCGGGGTTTGGTTCAGTCAGATCATAGACCCTCCTGTGGAGGGTCTATAATCTGATGTATTTATGTGGAATGAAATCTCCATTTTCTGGGATGGACATAACTTTTTATTCCAAAGATTCAGGTTGCCACATTATTACTGTTTGTGATTTGGAAAAACAAATACAGTTCTGTAGAATTACTCTCAATGTATTGTAAGACTTCAATGAAAAGGCAATAGAACAATAAATAAACAAAAATGCAAACACTTGATATTTTGTCCTGTAATGTTATTATTATTATAATTCTTTCATTCCATTTTTGCTAATTTTGAAGTTTTGTTTGTCGTGTTTTATGACATCCAGAAAAAAATTAGGCCTTTGTCAACTATCGCCATTGAGGGCGGTGTGTCAAAATGCCAGTGCTTTCATGATCTCAGCCGTAATCCCCACCTATGATGCTACTACCTTTTCCTTACTTACATCCAGGGTCCACGATTTGTCATTTGGTTTCCTTGTGGTATTTGTCTCATTATACAACCCCCTATTCAGAATTGCGGTACGTCTTCATATCTTGGAACTTTATTTACAAGAAATATATTTTTGAAAAGCATGTTTTCATACTGAACTGACACTGACTTTTTAGCTCTGAACTCGAAGAACTATAGCTCTTTCAAGTAGAAATACGTATTACATTGATATCTGCCCAGTTGAGAGTGACATTAAGTATAGACTGAACTGAAGCGCCGGAGAATGCTTCTAGAATAAACTTCAGTAAAGGAACTAGAAATAAGGGTAATTTCCAAATTTGATTTCGGATCCATCTTTCTATTTATGTTTTGTGTTATTTCTCTTTTCTAATTTTCTACTGTCTCTACAAATCATTAAACTGATGTTTTTATGGGCGAGAGTGATTCCTTCTGGTCAAATGGAATTACGCTTCCAATGTTAGTTTGAAAATTCTGTAAAGGGTATCAAATGCTGAAGGGTAAATGTTATAGACATTATATTGGCAAGTCCTGTATTGAAGTTTATATTAGAAAATAACGTGGCCACTTAATGTCACGCATTCTCTGGCACTTCGATTCGATACTAAATATCACTCTCAAACGACTGGTACTTCAATTTGAAAAGACCCATGTGTACGGAGGTACATTGTATATTCTACCTCCAAGCAAAAATTACTGTTACCCTCTGTTACTTGTTCTGTTATTTGCCATTGCTTTTTTCTCTTAATTTTTTCTCAGTTAAGTGTCTAACATTAAACTTCACCAACGCCCGTGATACAGGTGAGTAATTTCTACCTCAATAACGACGGTACTTTCATGATTAGGCATAAATACCCGTGGCTATTGCTTTAGCTGGGAATAGTCACGAAACCATTCCAAACGAGATAACGTGATATATGACACAATAACCGGCGTTTTGTTGACTATTCCAACCAAAGCAACCTTTGGACATTTGGCACTGTACAATTGCACTGTACGTCATCGCCACGCATGCGCTCTAAGAGAAAATCGTGAGCATTGAATTCAAAGTAATTGCTTTGAAATTTATTCCACCATAAAAGAAAAATATATACACGAACATTGAAAGCAACGGGTAGAATATTTCTGGTGAGGGCCATGGATATAGTTCTTAGGAACTAATCAGTGTCATGGACCATACATGCACATAATAAATACAAATTTGGGCTGGTACGAGTTTCAGAATAATATCATTAACAAAAATGCAATTTTTATTAAACGAACAGATTTGTTGGTGGCAAAAGTAAATGGAAGCTTGTTAAAGTAACGAAAATAATAAAATCAGAACAGGTAACAAGCACAAGTTCTATAATACAGAAATAAAATTGGTTCAGCATCCATCGCATATGGTGAGGAATATGCCACAAGTAACGCAAATTATCAAACATGCTAGATATTTGTCTCACACGGCCACGAATGACGAACAAATTCCCTACAAGTTGCCCGCACACTAGTTGAATCGACGAGGAAATATTGCCAAGAATGAAAGTTTGCTCAGCTTATCATCTCGCGTTAGTCCTGTTGCATGATGAGTAAGTCGTCCCTTTCCTTATCTTATCCTATCTTATTACAGAAGTCCGGTGGTACAAAATCATACACTTTTGCACTGCTAGAGAAGAAGTCATTGAATCTCACCAAAGATGCATGGAAGTTGCAGTGTAGAAACTTTTAAGCATAAAAAACTTTAGCTTGAACATTTTCATTACAATCACAAGAACCATTCACACGCGAACCTAACGAGGTAGTATTTGATGAATATTTCATGAATAATGGCACTGTCAAAGTGTAATGATATTAGAGGTTCTGCTAAATTATACCTGACTCCCTGTACTAAATTATACCTGACTCCATGTACAGGTATAGCACAATCACAACCATCATACATACAGGGTTGGGGTTATTTTAAGTTTGCACAAATGACAACGTATTTCCGGGTATGTCTACACTGACGTATAAACACTTCATAAAAGTCAAAGCATTGTCACAAAAGAGGCATTTTTCTCCTTACCTTGATATAACTGGACAGTAAAAAATAACATCAAAATAAAGCTGTCTTTAAGACGTCGCATTGTTGACGCTGTAGACTGCTGCTATGTACCGTTAGATACGAACCAACTATTTATGACGCACTGTAAAAACTATCGATTGAATGTTTTTCCTTTCCGGAACAATGGAGCGTCTGGTCTGCAAGTGTAAACTTCCCCGCCCTTTCAACTCGTGTCAGAGGTCAGGAGATGTATAAGCTTGGCGCTGTTCATACAATTACAGGCATTCTTTTTCAGTGTGAATGTTAAATGTAACTAGACGTTTGGGCCGTTTCAAACGCTAGGCTCTTCTTCAGGTGTGCTATTCTAAACGATACATCAATATGAAAATAAAAGTTACTACCATATGTTTGAAAAATAACGAACTAAAAATAACCACTGCTAAAACCAAACAGAAGAGGAACTATGTATAT